>NW_022475278.1:0-276988 GCF_009193585.1 Aspergillus caelatus
TTTTTTTTTTTTTTTTGGTACTATTTTCACTCATCCCCACCACTCCACCATCTCCCCTTTCTTGTTCTGTTCCTACTTTGAAACCTCTTAATAATAGAATTTCCAACGCCTTGTCAAACTTTATCTGAGCAACAGCCTCCACGGATGGTGTAAGAAATATACCATGTCCGCATGTACAGAGAGAATCCAAATCAAAATAAATAAATTTATGTCCAAAACCAAGACCGGATTTTTATCCCCCACATCCTGACAGGGATCCAGTTTCAGACGATCATAAAAACGTGGCTCTGGCATCTGCGCGTGTCCTGAAGTTGCTTTTTTCGGAAATTTCTTCGATGGCCCTTCGACGCAGGAAATGAACTCTTATCTCGAACCTCATACCAGCCATCGGTCTCTCGGTGCTCTTCATGATGGCTGGTTCACTAGTTCCATCCGAAAGGGAAGAAACGGAGTCATACGAAACCACTAGCCTTGTCATACATCTAGAACCAGGCGGTATTGGAAAGCGTTGGACTCCTCGGTGTCCTGCCCCTAACAGGCAGGAGAGTAAAAGTAGTCGCCAATGAAGGCAACCACACCTCATCCGGTGTGGTTGGAAGCAGGTAAAGAGGCGCGAAGCTATCCAGAGCAAGGCATAGTCTGGACTACTACTACTAGGTAACAGCATACCAGCCAGATACGTTTACTAGAACCTCACTAGTTTCCTAACTAGTATGATCTACTCTAGAATACTTGTCGTTGGGTTCGGACATCACGAAAGTATTGGGGCTGGTGCTGACAATGACTTGCCACTAAATCGTTATGGTCGCGCTACGAGACGCGGATCTGCATAACTGCTGAGTTACAAGGAAATGTAACGCGGCTAAGTGGGCCATTGAGAGAGAGGCTGATTCGGAGGTTGTCCCTCGTTTCAGCCCCTGGCTTCATTCAACACAATCGATTCCCTCTTAGTTGGGCATATCAAGAGCCGTGGGAAATTTACCAACTTTTAAAATTGTTGAAACGCGAATACGAAATTGGTCCAACGTTTTATTCTATTATGTTTTATGTATCTTTAAATAGAAGGCAACTTAAAAAAAAAATAATAAAAAAAAAGGAATTCTCAGACAAAACTACGGTGCTTGGCAAGGATCACAGCTATCATGGTCTCTATGTATACTATCTATGAACCGATCAAGTCGTCTAGCTAGAAATGGAATATGGAGACTGGAGACTCGGTGCGGACTAAAAAACTGACTCACTAACTACTTCTCCAGGGGAGGGCCGGGGGGGGCGCAAAAACAACAATTGATGCAAGGGGGGAACAAGAACAGACCGCTTTGAAACGCCCTGAACGAAGTCAATCTCGCTCGGACCCGACAGCATTCTTCAGATTTGGATCGTCGTGTCATAGATCATCAATTCAATACCTGACGATCAGAGTCGATGATATCACTCTCTGTATCCCTTTCCCACCCCCAACCGGGTTGAAGGATATCTCCCGTCCTGTGTGTATACCCAACTGATACGATCTCTTGTCACGCGCACTGATATCGTTCCCTGTGCGAGGGAAGCAAGGCTACACAATTGGACTTCGCGTCTATTCAATTGGTGGCGTTCTGGTTTTGCCCACATGCTGGGGATTACGTTGATGTTACATTCCACATCTGCCAGTATGCCCGATGGCCATGTCACTCACATGGCAATTTGATGAAGTCTAACGGCTCGTGTGTGTCTGTGTTGGGATCAACATTTTCCATCTGCCTTGGGCATGCCCGGGCCTACGTGTACTTGCAGCACTGACCTGGGAACTCGGTCTCTGTGCGTTTTATGTAATGCCGAGAAGAGATGCATGCTGCATTATCCCTATGCGTATCCAGTCGTTGGATCATCTTGCATCGAGGTACTGTCCACTTGTTTGGAATAACCAGGTCAGGTGAGACTGAACTGCTTCTAACTACGTGGATTTGGCCGACTCTCCCAAGCCGAACAACCCCATGTCTCCAGGTGTCTTTGCAGGGATGGTTTACTGGAGAACGTCATTTTCTCGCAGTCGAGCGATGATAGGGGGTTTTTATTCACCTTGTTATTGTAATCTTCCGTGGACTGGATAACAGGTTTTGAACCAGTAAAACAATGCATGCAATCTATGTAGCTTAACCGCATCGAATGTCTCAACACAAGCTCTTATATCCTTATTAACGAATGATATTGCATTAGACACGTAGTCTTCCCTTTATAGGCCCGCTATTCATCACCTACTCCCGTAGAACCCAGGAAGTGAGTCTGATACAGTCTGTGGGCTTTCTTTTCACCGTTCATCATGTTCTCATCATACTTATATACTCATTGATCTATAATCTACATTCTCCTAGCATTGGAAAGTACACAGTATGATTTGGACATATATCTATCTACATCCTCTAAAACCGATGCTTAGAATCTCTCCGATACATGTAAATACACACATATATATATACATATCCATACCCTGCTATACCAATAGCATGCGTACCATCTGCCAAACCACACTATCGTAATCAGTAACAGACAATAGTATCACTATAGAACAAGCCACATCTTGTAAAACTCTGCAATAGGCATCATTTTGGCCACAAGTATCTATGCTGCTAGTCTGAAACTGGAACTGGATACCAATGCATCCAAGCTGATGGGCATTTATATACCAATTCCCTCTGTAACCGTACCTCCAGTTGTTTCAAAGCTGCTCGTACATACTGAATACCGTCTGTCCATATCTATTCCTTTAATTATTGAGAATAGTGTTATTGCCTATTAGTAACATACAGTTCAAAACCTTGGAATACCGTAGTCCATACATCGGGATCCTACAGAGACATAGTCATGCTTGGTATATATATAGTTCATTGACAGGCCGAAAAGAACCTTAAATATACTCTAGATCAATTCTAGATATGGTTTTGTAAAGGAGGAGAGGCTTTAAACGAAGGAGAGGAATCATGTCACCTGTTCTCAGCTGGAAGTAATCATTTTATTTAGAACCTTCATGAAGACTGTGAGATCTATATCCTTCCCTTTATCAATCGGTGTAGTCCGTATTATTAGCTGGTGAGTTTAGTTATCTCATTATAACTGCGCATAAATTGACATAGACTAGGTTATTGCAGTATGGTTTGCTCTACTACGTAAGCTTTACGCTTGATATGTTCTTCTACTGGGTGGGCTTTGATTCTTTCTTGCACCCATGCTTTACTGATCTCCTTAGATTTACCGGAAATGTATTTGGAGTTGGCAAAAGATGTGCATAGAAAACCAGGTCCCGGGACTGTCAATGGTACGGGCGTTATATTCCCAATTTCCTTTCCTTCTGAGCATGATAACATCCTCCAGGCCAAATCGCAGATATAAATAGTATTTACACTCAGATGATTCATCCGATACTACATATATCTCACACTACAATCCACTCAAATCCCTGCAGCCGAGCTCCAAAATTAAGCAGCGGTGGTTGTCAGATTTCTTTGCACCAGGAATGAGGTAAACTGTATGCTGAAGAAATATCCACTTCACTTGGTGGGACTAACTTCACCCTCGCATCGGAAATCTGTTGATTTTTCCTACACGTGCCACTTGCACGACGAACCGGACTATCTGGCGTGCATTTGTTCTCGTTGCAGCTACATTTGTTGTCTGTTTTCTGGCTATATATCAGCTACTGTACACAGCTAATACCGGATAACACGATGCAGCTGCCACCGTATTTCTCGGTGATACCACCCTTGCATATCACGCTGAACCGCTAAGGTATCTATACACTAATTTGTGTTAGTTTAGTCGCGTATAAGTAATGATGGTGTGATGGTACGTGCATCATCCTTGACAAGTTTGATGCCCTTCTTAGGACTATAGTCCGATTGATTGTCTGCCTATTGGACGGAAGTGATGGTGTTTGTTTGTAGGGGTCGGAATATATGTAAGCCTATGGCGGGCTTCGGGGAGTTTAGAGAGTTTCTATAATCACACGGGGAGACTAAATTATATTTGTCTAACTCAGAAGATGTGCACGAGCTATTGTTATAGTCTTTGAGGCAGTAGTATAGAAGCAAACCTGAGCCACTGATAGTGGGCAATGGTAAGGGCTGTTGTATGAGGGGGCTCAGAAGTAGCGGTGATGGTAGGCTTGCTTTGTTGCCGGTCCCTTACCGCTGGCTTTCTTTTTATTGTCGAATCCGAATGTTGGAATGGGGCCATTGGGACCCCATTTCTCAGTTGGTCTGGGATTTACGATAATCGGACAGACATTTGTGGTCGTTTCTGTGGTGGTTGTCGATACTTGATTTCGCAGTGTAGGACGGTTGAACATTCGGTCGTGAAACATGTCGCGCGTGAAGTGTTTGAGGTGGCTTGTAACGAAAAGTCCTGTTGCATGAATCAGTTGCGGCTATACTCATTGCGCATGTGGGTTGGTTTTGTTGTGGTTGTGGACTTGTATCTGTCCCTCCAATACAATATTCAGGGTCGAAGTATTGACGGCCATTGCCACTGCAACTGCTGCAGCTAGGGTATGATAACTATATGCACCTCTGGCATAACTACTAACACTTGGAAGAAGTGTATGAACAGAATAATCCTAAAAGGACTGAACAACGGTACTCTGGATAAAGATATACTGTCCCTTTGTATCTATTGCAGTCATCTCTAGAGTACATGTCATTCTTCTAGTTCTAGCCCACGCAATTTCTGAGAATATTAATGTGTTCTGAAGTTCCGGTGAACGCCCCTCCCGTTATTAAGGTGCAGTCTTCCCATTTGTCCCAGTAAAACACGTTGTGGTCTATGATAGAATCAGTATAGGCGCTAGTAGGAGGCTCCTATAAGATGTCGAAACAGGTTGTTGTAGTAGCTTTGACAACCACATTTCGGGGAGCCCCGGCAGTTTTGGGATGTGCTTTACGGATAGAGCCGATGTCAAGTCTCCCTTGGCGTCAAAATCCGGTGCTAGCGCGTACCCTGACCTTGTAGACCTGGCCGTCAATTCCTATCAGGTGGTTTGAGCTTTCCTGAGGAGAGTTTAGAGATACCACCTCGATTCCGAGATGAGATGTCACAGTCATATGCTCCATAGACTATCGACGTGGACTAGCGTCAGTTAGTATCACCTCATCCTGCTGCAAGGACCTACCAAGATCCAACATAGCCGTAACTCTCGCGGCACCGATAAAGACTAGGAGGTTAGATAGCACGGAGAATGGTCTACCAAGAATGTAACTGAGATGGACATTGGAGGGCTTCTAATCTTGGAAATCGTTCACAAGAGTAAGACTGAACACGCGAACAATGTGGTCCTCGCCTATGGCATTGCGATGTAGTCCATAATAGCCCGCTAGATATTTGCTAGGTCCGCAGCCGTTGGTTCCCTGTAACTCAACGAGATAAAAAGAAGGACCGGTGCCGCTTCACTCTGGAATCGCGTCATGTAAAAGCGCGTTAGAGAGGTTGAAATTGTCAGAGAAGGCAGTGAACAGACATGATCGTGCGATCATAAATCTGATCAATCAAACCCCAACCTGAATCCATACATTCGAGACATAGCTTGCTTTTCTCTCCTCTAGGAGAATATAATTAACATCCAAATCAAAGGAATACCATTAGCTAAGGCCCAAGGACATTGAAAATGACCAAAAAATATATTCATCGATCTGAAATCACAGGGGTAAGATTAGTTCCTCGACTAAAGGTACATGCACTAAAACGTGCCATTATCCAGGGGAAAACCGCTGATTCTCCACTGCCCTAGAAACGTTCCAGTGCAATCTTAAAGACTTGAAATCATTTTAATAGCAAAGGGGAGTTTATCGGGAATTCGGTATCAATGTACTGTAGAGTACCTACTAGGTAAGTGGCAATGTCATTTATCTGCTTTCATATATACTGTACATACATACGGTATTATGCACATATAGCACATACTTATAAGTTATACCCTTAAGCATATCAGGAGAAACCAGTGTCATCATAGAGATAAGCCTAGATACTATAATAAGACATCTAGAGAGTACGGGACATACGAAACTCGGCAAACAAGTCTGAAAGAACAGAGGTAAAGGGAACAATCAGCATTTCCAGTTGTAGTTGGTTCTTATCGAGGCTTAGTCACTGGTGTTGGTGTTGAACGGATATTTTTCCCGTCTTGGCGTTATTTAATCCCAACTTCCGTCTTATCTGATTTTTATTATCTTTTGCATCTGTGGTCCATTGTCTTATCTGATCTTACCATTTCTAGTGTTTAGTCGTTAAGGAACTTGATATCCAATCTAAGTTGGCTTCTCTGAGCTGCATAGCGGTATCTGCGAGACAGCGTGATCATGCAGCTGAAGTTACCAAATGCGTTGGCCAAGGGCCAGCCGGGGATTTTGCATCAATATGTATGTCATTGTCCGTGGCTGGGTTCCTAATTTGTGGCTAATACCAGTATCCCACCTAGGCTGAGAGACTAGTTGCCTTCGAGTTCACAAGAGGAAATCAAAGGAAGCCGCACAGTCTCATTTTCATCGGGGGTTTGTCAGATGGACTTTGGACCGTTGATTATATGACGGACTTGGTCGCGGCGCTGCAACACAGCGAATGGTCCGTTTTCTCGCTGGTTTTGTCCTCTTCTTACAATGGGTGGGGCGTAGGTCGTCTGGGGAAAGATATCGATGAGCTTGCGCAGTGTGTTCAGTATGTGCGTGATTATAAGAAACAGCTCTTTGGGCCCGGAAAGGTAGTCATCATGGGCCATTCGACGGGGAGTCAAGATGTGATGCATTACCTTAGCTGTCCGAACCCAAGACCTAGACATCCAGTTCTGGATAGGGAAATTGAACCATTGACGAGGACTCCTGTCGATGGTGCGATTATGCAGGCACCTGTCTCGGACAGGGAAAGTATTCTTAGCGTCTTGAATGACGGGACGGAAAGAGACAGCCCAGAAGTAATGCAAGAGCTTTACCGTAAAGCGGTTGCAGGTGCGAAGAAGAATACCTACGAGGATGACGATACAGTTGAAACTATCGTCCCCCTTTCAGTGACCGCCAGAATCGGATACCCATCATCTACAGCTGTCAGCAGTCGCCGGTTCCTTAGCCTGGCTAGTCCTGATAGCCCACAAAAGCCTGACGAGGACGACCTGTTTAGTTCGGATCTGAGTGATGAACAGCTTCAACAGACATTTGGTGTCATTGGGCTCCGTGGGCTTCTAAAATCTAAGCTTATGGTGTTGTACTCGGGAAGAGATCAGTCTGTGCCACCGTGGGTGAACAAGGAGGGTTTGTTGAAACGCTGGTCCACCGCAGCGGGACAGTCCTGGCACCCGAAGAGTATGATTATCCCCAATGCTTCACATGCGCTAAGTGACCCCGACCAAGCGGAGCCAAGACGGATTCTGGCTGAGAGGGTCATCGGATATTTGGACGAATTGGCGAGGCAAATTTAGAGTCCTGTACTAAAAGTATTACATAAGTACAACATAGTCCAGCTTATTGTTGACAATGTCCCAGTACTGGTTCATAGTTCTTTGACTCTAGTCTATCTCAATATTGCTGTTATCGTAAGAATCCCCTTGTTAGGAATGCTTCAACGCAGTATTCCAGTGGCGATTGTAATGCGGTGCTGCAGAAGTTTTTTATCGATGTCAAGTGAGACGATGAATGGGCGAGTTTGTGCGAGTAGGTCTAGTTTCTCTGCATCACCCTAGTAGGGTGTTTCGACTTCGAAAGAGCTCCACTCTCTAATTGCCAGGCCAAGATGAAGTACCGAAGCGACGAGATCCACTGGGTTCGTAGGCAGAAACTGTATAATATTGAAACCCCTGAACTGCTCCTAGTATAGAAACGTGAATATACCGTCTGGGTGTAATTCGACACAGGGTCACGTACTAGTGGCTAAAGTATCGGGTTCGCATTTGAACAAAGCTCATCACCCATCTTGTAAATTTAGTCAAAGTTAGACACAAACAGTTGGCAACATCTGCTGATAACAGTTCTGTGCCTCAAGTCCTCATCTTGTTATACTACGACTTACTTATGAAAAAGGGTTACTAGGATCTATACCTGGGAAATATACAAAGCCTTTCATTGGATAGTTATCGTCAACAGTACCATATAAACGAGGCTCACATGTACTGTTTACAGATAGACTATCATAAGTAAACGAGTACAACGTTATCAATAACGCTCTCAAGAAACTCAGGGTGATAAGTATAATAGTAGTTATCAACTTTTCTAACTCCATGATCCTGATCAGGTTCTAGTATCCCACATGTCCAAAAGACTACTACTATCAATCTAGGTTGCGATCCTCTAATCCTAGATAACAACGTGTAAAAGCATTGTAAGATCTACTGCTTAGAAGCTGGCTTCCACATTTTATGTCGCTATTATCCTTCTAGTAGTTTGAATATTTTAGTCTTAGTATCTTCTATTTGTATTTGTATCCTTTAATATTTATTAACTTTATGGTATTCTTCTACATAGTGTGGGCAGACGCGCTTGGCCTGATAGATATCTGCTCCTTTGCTATTCGCTTTTCCATAGTCTATATTCTGCGAGTTATGACAGTGGCTCTCATTCTATGATTAAGTAATATATGTTAACTAAATATAAATAACCGTCTCTTCCGAGCCTAGCGAGCTGTGTCAGATTGACATCGCCGATCTTTAGGAAGCACGAGGTTTGGTAAATGAACTAAATGTATCAGATTCTTAGTTTTCCGAATCTGCGCTATCACGTTTATGCATGTAGGTATATCTCAAATGCTCCAGACCAAACAATTGTGCTCACAAAGGCCCACAATTCGCCTCCTTGTGGCATTTAATTGGGCATCAATGCTGCTGCCTACCTCTACATAGTATAGTAGGTAGTGTTTCATGCAGGTATCAAGTTGGCATTCTGAGAAATCAGGTTTCGAAGCTGGCAACCGACGTTGGCTGGTCCAACAGTCGATTCCGGGAAATGCATAGGGATTGAGGTGAGAACAGGTCACGAATGCTAGACTATTCGCCTGCTGTGTCATAATGGGGTCTGTAAAGTGTTATCTACATGTTCCGGGTCTAGTCTCTCATCTCCGACAGTTGAGCACCCCAAGAACATGATCCTACTACTTACTTTATGTTCTACTGATTAAGACTTCTCAAAATAAGCATCCATTAACAGTGATCTATAGAAAACACGATCCCTAAGTATAGGAAAGAATGGATCGCACTCATTACATAAATAATCAAAAGGCTGGGCCTTTTCGGTAGTGACCGATTACGCTTGGCTTAGGCGATAGAGTTGCATTAGTCCTATTGTCGATGCGAACATTCCCCGTTCATGACCGGGAATCGTCGTTAAATGGGAATAATTGCATAAGATAGGCTTTGTAAGCACCAACGGATATCCGGATACATTGGCCTATGGGAATCTGAGCTGTAACCGATTCCTTACAAATATGCGGTGTGATACGTGAAGGTGTGGGTGGCATGGATGCTGCATCATATTATGTCAAGGGGGTATTGATAAACCTCCCCCAATGACTCAAAAAAAGTGGTAATTGATAGCCGGTGATGACAGTACGATTAGGATGTGGTAGGCCAGAAACTACCAGTGTTTCCATTGGAGTGTCATCATTTGTACTCGGTGTATAGTTCCAAGTTCCTCGGGGTTGCATAAACAGTGCCACGTAAGAACGGGGGATTTTTTTTTTTTTTTTTTTTTTTGGAAAGGTGACGCGAATCTTTTCTGTACGTCCATGCGATTGAAACTCATCCGTGATAGATATGCTTTTTGTAATTGCGGCCTAAGCGGCGGGTTTGACTAACATACCTAATATACTAGTAACAGGGATACTATTTATACTGCAGGCTACAGTGGAACCTTGGGGTTAGTTGCATCTTCTGACATGTGATCTCAACGGAGTAAGCAGGACACATGAACTAATACTGATATAGATTAGACTAGATCCTGGTTTCGACCTAATTTCTCAAGGAGAGTGAAGCCAAGAACCGCATTTATAATCGATATCGTCAGTCGAATATTCCAGTAGATACTTATGTATAATCAATCCTAAAGATAAGATGCAGATAGCTGAGAAATCAACACAGCCTCGAATTTATGGAAACCTTGGGCCGTAAGCCATTGGACGCCATGATCCGCTATGGAGAATGCCAAGATATAATAAGCAAGCCTCGATGATGATCTATCAGATTGGTGGCTTGAGGGCAAACTTAGACAGCTGGAGACAGAAAACTTAAGATATACATCGGAAAAGCGGTCTAAGCGATCAACTTGGACTAATAAGAGGGACGATTACTGTTGCTGTTGCTGCTGCTGCTGCTGCATCACCAGTTGATAGGCCGGGATTCCGAGAAGGCAATTGCCGAACGGCTGACTCGTTCGAGGCCGGCAAAGGTCCGTGCGGTGCAGCCAACTGAGTCGACCTAAGGTTCTTTTCTCTTCGGTGGGGTGCCGACCAACCCCTAACCCGGGAAGAGATCCGAGTAAACCTAAGTAAAAAAAAAAAAAGAGCCTGGATGCATTGTTGAACGGCCAGTGCCGACAAAGTTCAGCGACTTTATATCTTGGTTCGTCCGAAGAATTTCCAAGCGAGTGTAAGCATAGGGGCGACTAGGCTCTTCTTCTTAGACTTGTTCTTTTTTCCTAATCTTCTCATCCAACTCTTTTCTTCTCAAGAGAGATATCGCAAGCGCAAGTTTTGAGATGCGCGTCATCAAGGTTCCAACTTCCTGAATTGAGCGAGAGAGAGACCCATGACAATAGTAGACTATATTAATTCAAAATCCGTACTATGTACGGAATACAATGCTCGAATTGAATTTCAATATGTAAGCACGCAGGGAAGACTTAAGCTCTTTTCTGTTTTGCACGGAGTTACTGTTAAACCCACAACGGATTTATGGCGCCCTTAAGATATTCCGTTGGTTATAATAACTGAATACGACGGATCTACCTCATTATCTAGTTCCAGGCATTTTAAGTGAAGGAACACGGTATCCGCCATCGGGTTTACTCCTGAACTAAACCCGGTTGGTTCTCGCCATCATAGGGAATTTTAGGGTAACCCCCATTCATTCCCGTTCCATGATAGGCAGCTGGTCAAGCCCTGGACCAATCATGGTGTGGGAGGAGGTAATGGACGATGGTCTAGTCCCCATCAAGCACGAGTCCTTCTGTAAGCAAAGACGCAAATCTTTTCTAACACCGGGCGTTTATCTCCGCCACACTAATCCAGATTAAGAAACCGCAACATGTCAGCCTCCCGCGAGCGGTCTTCTTCTTCTTTCTTTTCTTAGCTTCTTTTGACAGATAGACACACCTCCTCTCCATCCGAATCCTCCATTAAACTACAACTGATGATCGTGATGGGGGTGGGTGGGGTGGGAAACATCATAAAAAAAAAAGTCAAGAACCGGATATAACCAACTCTTGTTTCCGCAGAGGAATGTATTTTCCGCTCGACTCAAGTTGACTCAAGTTGACTCAATATCCACTCAGATCCACTCCGAGCGTGGTTTCGGTGGCCCACCCGAGCTCCTTCAGGCGAGCTCTCCTTAATACACTTTTTTCTTTTTTTTTTCTCGTTTCTTCCTGTGGCGCTCCACCGTTCGGCTCTCTTCGACGGATATTCTGCCCTCATTCTGTCTTCTGATTGACTGGTTTAATCCGTCTTCTCCGTTTCTTGAGATTGGACCCTACATATGAGTATCCACTGGCCTTATTCACCTGCCAGATCTGACAAATCCAAAGAATTTTCCCGTTGTTTGGTTGCCGGAGTTAGTAATGCAGCTAGCCGTTTATATAACTCATGATGCAATTCCATCACCCACTTCGATTTCCCTGTCAACAGCTTCTTCTGTTGCGCTTGGGTGCCCTTGTTGGTATATCATTTTGGACCCTCTCCCCTCTTGGAAAGCGCGTACAGGAGAGCGGTCGCTTTTCTTCTCAATTGTCTACCTAATCTTTGTCTTTCTCTATTGATTCCTGTATATATATACGTATCTATACCCACTAAACAACCACCGCAGATACCCGTCATTTGAAATCACTTTGAATCATCTGACATCTCTTATTTATATATATATTTTTTTATAATCGGCTGAAGAAGTCACCAGACCGGTCCTAACGGATCTCTAATTCTATTACTACGATTAATACTCAACCGGGCATCGATTGCTGGCTTCGAATCTGATACCGCACATACGAAAGAACACGAGACGAGGCTGTTCCCAAAATGGCCGACGAACATCGTCAGCCTGAGGCATCGTCCAATACGGCTGCGAACCCCTACAACCACCCGGTGGCTTCGGAGCATACGCTGAATTCTTTAAACTCGACCTCGACCAGTGAAACCGATGCCTCGGCTGATGCGGACGCAAGATGGGGCGAACGCAACCAGGGTGACCCTGTTTCCCGTCGGGGTGCGATGGAGGAATTCGAAGAGATGCGAAGGGAAGTCACCAAGCTCAGTCTCCACCGGACTCGTTCAGCCAAAGACGCTCGGCGGCGCTCACGGGCCGAGGGTCGCGATGAGGAGAAGGCGCTCGAGGATGAACAGGCCTCGTCTACGGATGAGTACCAGGGTGGGTTCGATCTAAGTGACTTTTTGATGGGTGGCCATCTGGAACGACGAACGACGGCAGGAGAGCCGGCGAAGAAGGTGGGCGTTGCCTTCAAGAATGTCACGGTGAAAGGCGTCGAGACAGGTGCCTCCTTCGTCCGGACCCTTCCTGATGCTGTCATTGGAACTTTTGGTCCCGACCTGTATAAGATCGTGTGCCGCTTCGTACCTGCTCTCCACTTCGGTAAGCGTCCTCCGGTAAGAAACTTGCTCCACGACTTCAGTGGAGCTGTTAGGGAAGGCGAAATGATGTTAGTGCTTGGTAGGCCTGGAGCAGGCTGTTCCACCTTCTTGAAGACGATTGCCAATGACCGGGAAGCCTTCGCAGGGGTTGAGGGTGAGGTCAGTTACGGTGGCCTCTCAGCGGAAGAGCAGCATAAGCATTTCCGCGGCGAGGTGAACTACAACCAGGAAGATGATCAGCATTTCCCGAACCTCACGGTCTGGCAGACGCTGAAGTTCTCTTTGATTAACAAGACAAAGAAACATGATAAAGCTAGTATACCCATTATTATCGACGCCCTGTTAAAAATGTTCGGCATCACCCATACAAGGAATACCCTTGTGGGTAATGAGTATGTCCGTGGTGTTTCTGGTGGAGAGAGAAAGCGTGTCAGTATCGCTGAAACGCTCGCAACTAAATCTTCCGTCGTCTGCTGGGATAACTCCACCAGAGGACTGGATGCCAGCACTGCTCTTGACTATGCCAAGTCGCTTCGTATCATGACGGACGTCAGCAAGCGGACTACTTTGGTTACTCTGTACCAAGCTGGTGAGAGTATTTATGAGCTAATGGACAAGGTTCTGGTGATCGATGCGGGACGTATGCTCTATCAAGGCCCTGCCAACGAAGCAAAGCAGTACTTTGTGGATCTCGGGTTTTATTGCCCGGAACAATCCACAACTGCTGATTTTCTCACTTCCCTGTGTGACCCGAATGCCCGCCAGTTCCAGCCAGGCCGCGAAGCGTCGACGCCAAAGACCGCTGAAGAACTCGAGGCGATCTTCAAACAGAGTGAAGCATACAAGCAGATCTGGAATGAAGTTTGTGCGTACGAGAAATTGCTACAGGACACTAACCAGGAGGACACTCGCCGCTTCCAGAAAACTGTGGCTCAGTCAAAGAGTAAGACGGTCTCGAAAAAGTCCCCTTACACGGTCTCTATTGTCAGACAAGTCGCGGCTTGTGTGCAGCGAGAATTTTGGCTCCTGTGGGGAGACAAGACCTCCCTGTATACCAAATACTTCATTATTGTCTCAAACGGTCTTATCGTCTCTTCTTTGTTCTATGGCGAATCATTGGATACTAGTGGAGCTTTCTCGCGTGGTGGTGCCCTGTTCTTTTCGATTTTGTTCCTCGGTTGGCTGCAGCTAACGGAACTGATGCCTGCGGTTTCCGGGCGTGGTATCGTCGCACGCCATAAAGATTATGCCTTCTACCGTCCGTCTGCCGTGGCAATCGCCCGAGTTGTGGTCGATTTCCCGGCAATCTTCTGCATGGTTGTGCCGTTCACCATCATCGTATATTTCATGACGGGACTCGATGTGGATGCGTCCAAGTTCTTTATTTACTTCTTGTTTGTGTACACAACGACGTTCTGTATCACGTCCCTGTATCGCATGTTCGCAGCACTATCTCCGACTATCGACGATGCCGTCAGGTTCGCTGGTATTGCTCTGAACGTGTTGATTCTGTTCGTGGGTTATGTCATTCCCAAGCAAGGACTCATTGATGGCTCAATTTGGTTCGGTTGGTTGTTCTACGTGAACCCGCTTTCGTACAGTTATGAGGCAGTCCTTACGAACGAATTCTCGAACAGAGTTATGCCATGTGCTCCTTCGCAGCTCGTGCCTCAAGGCCCAGGTGTGGATCCAAGATACCAAGGTTGTGCTCTCACGGGGTCCGAGCTTGGTAAGGCAAACGTTGCAGGAAGTCGGTATCTTGAAGAAACTTTCCAATTGTAAGTACCCCTTGTCCGTTACTATTCAACTATCAACACACTCACATACCATAGCACCCGGCACCATTTGTGGCGCAATTTTGGCGTGGTCATCGCTTTCACGGTTCTCTACCTCCTTGTCACTGTCATAGCTGCTGAAGTTCTCTCATTTGTTGGAGGCGGCGGCGGCGCATTGGTCTTCAAGAAGTCCAAGCGTTCCACGAAACTCAGAGCGCAAAACGGCAAAGGTAATGATGAAGAGCAAGTACAAAATACAGGCGATAATGCGGCATTGTCACGTGGCGAAGCGAAGTCTTCTAGCAACGGCGAATCCATGCAGCGCCTTTCTGCTAGCGACCGAGTTTTCACCTGGTCGAATGTAGAATACACGGTGCCATACGGAAATGGGACACGGAAACTTCTGAACGGCGTTAACGGTTATGCGAAGCCCGGTCTTATGATCGCTTTAATGGGTGCCTCTGGAGCAGGCAAGACCACTCTACTCAACACCTTAGCTCAGCGTCAGAAGATGGGTGTGGTCACTGGCGATATGCTTGTTGACGGTCATCCTCTCGGTACCGATTTCCAAAGAGGCACTGGCTTCTGTGAACAAATGGATCTTCACGACAATACCGCGACCATTCGGGAGGCCCTTGAGTTCTCGGCAATTCTTCGTCAGGACAGGGACACCCCTCGTCAAGAAAAGCTTGACTATGTGAATCAGATTATCGACCTGTTGGAGTTGGAGGATATCCAGGACGCTATCATTGGTTCTCTTAACGTTGAACAGAAGAAGAGAGTAACTATCGGTGTCGAGCTAGCTGCGAAACCGAGTCTTCTCCTATTCCTGGATGAGCCCACCAGTGGTCTGGACAGTCAGGCAGCCTTCTCCATCGTGAGATTCCTGAAGAAGCTCTCTCAAGCGGGACAGGCTATTGTGTGCACAATTCACCAGCCGTCATCCATGCTGATCCAGCAGTTCGACATGGTCTTGGCTCTTAACCCCGGCGGAAACACGTTCTATTTCGGCCCTATTGGCCCTGAAGGTCGCGATGTGGTTAAGTACTTCGCTGACCGCGGCGTCGTTTGCCCACCATCCAAGAATGTCGCAGAATTCATCCTCGAAACAGCAGCGAAGGCGACTAAGAAGGATGGTAGATCTATTGATTGGAATGAAGAGTGGCGCAATTCTGAACAGAACCGCCGCATTCTGGACGAAATTCAGCAGATCAGAGAAGAACGCAGCAAGATCCCAATTGCCGAGAAGGGTGTCGAATATGAGTTTGCTGCTCCTACATGGACACAGACTGTTCTACTCACCGAGAGACTGTTCAGACAGTACTGGAGAGATCCATCGTACTATTACGGAAAGCTCTTCGTCAGTGTCATTATTGGTATTTTCAACGGATTCGTAAGTAACCTCCACTCTTTGAATTTGGGCATTGCTGACTAGGACAGACGTTCTGGATGCTCGATAACTCAATCAGTAGCATGCAAAATCGCATGTTCTCTATCTTCTTGATCATTCTGATCCCTCCCATTGTCTTAAACAGTATCGTCCCCAAGTTCTATATCAACCGTGCCCTTTGGGAAGCTCGTGAATATCCTAGCCGTATCTACGGATGGTTCGCCTTCTGCACGGCAAACGTTGTTTGTGAGATTCCGATGGCAATCGTTTCTGCCCTGATCTATTGGCTGCTTTGGTACTACCCAGTCGGCTTCCCCACGGACTCGAGCAGCGCTGGATACGTCTTTCTCATGTCGATGCTTTTCTTCCTCTTCCAGGCCAGCTGGGGTCAATGGATTTGTGCATTTGCCCCGTCGTTCACAGTGATTTCCAACGTAAGTTTTTATTTTAGTATGCCCAATCCGATTCGCCATACTGACACTCCTCCCCAGGTCCTTCCATTCTTCTTTGTCATGGTCAACCTGTTCAACGGTATCGTCCGTCCATACCAAGACTACCCGGTCTTCTGGAAATACTGGATGTACTACGTCAACCCAGTAACCTGGTGGCTCCGAGGCGTGATCTCAAGCGTTTTCCCCTCTGTCCACATCGAATGTGCCTCGAAGGAAGCTACCCACTTCAACCCTCCCCCAGGCTCCACCTGCCAACAGTACGCAGGAGACTTCGTTTCCAAGATCGCTGGAGTGGGATACCTGGTCAACCCGGACGCCACGGACGACTGCCAATACTGCCCCTACGCTAACGGCACAGAATACATGCACACACTTAACGTCCACGATGGCGATAAGTGGCGGTGCTTTGGTATCTTCCTGGCCTTCGTGATTATCAACTGGGCGTTGGTTTATTTCTTCATCTACACTGTCCGCGTTAGGGGATGGTCCTTCGGAATCGGATACCTGTTCGGTGGACTCGGTATGATCATTGATGGTGTGAAAAAGGTCTTCTCGAAAAAGTCCGAAAAGGAACAGAACTAGACGGTGGTTGATGTTCTAGTTTTTGATTGGGGTGTTCAACTTTCCATCGATCAATTCGAAACAGAAGGAAAGCAGAAACAAGCAATACGACGCGGGGGGGGGGGGGGAGATGATAAATCAGTAAAGGAGAAAGAGATTTAATGTGGAATGGAATATGAGTGATATCCCGAGGAGACATAGATAGAAAAAAGCATTTTGTTCATAGACAGCGTTAATATAATTCATGCATATATATACCAACCTCCCCGCGCTGAAAAGTAGGAACCCCGTATCGATATCTCGCAAGATGATACAGAGCTTATTAAATCTCTCCTCTCACGAACACACCGCCATAAGCCGCAAAGTATCAATATTGCACAGACGATGCCCTATCGTAGCACACTATCCAAGATCAGTACGTATGGCTCCCTCCAACAAAACACAAAAACAAAACGCACTTGCAATATGGTGCTAAGGTTTTCCTCTTCCTACCGGGGCTTTTTCGAATGACAAGGAGCAACCCAGACATTTCCATTGGCATCCGTTACCTGACATCTGCCATACATACCGCGCATCGTGCATTGCTTCAAGATATGTATTGTTAGTGATACTTTTTGTGGACTGAATTTGATTTGGGCCGTACGCCCTTCGACGTATCTTTCTTACTGACGTGTTTTGCCCGGCATGTTGCGACTGGTACCCCTAGTAAGACGAATGTCAGGGCCACCAGCACCAATGGCAATACCGCCGGTACCACCAGTATTGCCAACAGTACTACAGGTATCAACACCGCCAGTACTACTATAATTAGGATTAGCAGTACCAGGGGGAACAGCAAAGGCAAAACTCAGCGAAGAAACAATACCAGACTTCATTTTGGGCCGTACAATACTACAAGCAGCAGGAAAAATAGAGAGAAAAAAAAATAAAAAAAATAAAAGGTGGACGAAGGGATCTATGACGGATATCGCATGGCCTGAAGTATCTACACATGTGGGTTATAAGTCAAATAACCACTAGCATCATGATGAAACCTCATTATCCCTTCGTTATGCTAGTTCGTGGAATCGCGTTGTTTTCGGAGGTTACATGGGGCAAACCCTAGATATTTGTGTCGTTTTATTTTAGACCATCGCGGTTCTTTTCCATTTTTGCTACATGGTCGGTTTTGTTTGAGAGGCCTGATAAGGCATGGTTCTAGAGTGGGGATCAGAGGATATCAAAGAATCACACCGAGCGTGTGCAGTCCGCCTCTTTGTTGCCAGAATGGGAAGCTATATTATCTCATGCTAAAGGACGGGGAACACATTGCCCCGACTATTCTACGGATTATCTCTATGTTCAGGGCCACCTTGCCAATCATGTATCTCTTAAATACGTATTAAATTGGATATTTAATGGGACTATCTAGATGCATGATCAATGGCTGAGTGAAGCTAGAACAGAAATCCAATCTAGATCACATTCCACTTTCTGAATTGAACCAAGGCCTGCGGTTTGGCCCGTACTGAGGTGCTGGGAGACGCATCGGCACGGGGACAACGCCTTTGAAAGCATCTAACATAGTCCCAGACTCATCGCTCGGGGATTTGTTCTGCCCCGACACGGCATCCTCTCTACTTATGACTGGCACGAGCACACCGCACTCCCAGTTTCGACAGTTGAGTTTCGGTTCCTTTGTTGCCCGCTGCTGAACGAGACGGCCCCTATTCATTATAAGTTTCCCGAATCGCAAGGCACAATCAGAGGGTGAGCATGATATGAGACCACTCACCAAGCACTCTCTGAAAGATTCGCACTTCCCACATAAGCCCAGGCTCTGCATTGGGAGTTATCAGGTAGCGTCGCTGGGTCATCTGGTCTTACGTAGAGGATCTAGAGCATCCTAGCATAAGCTCAGTGTGTACTTCCGTTTCCCTCAAAAACCATAGTGACTTACTTTATTATGCATCAGTAGTCCTGGCCTCTGACTTATACAGTCGCGCAGAACCTGCCGAGGGAATTTCGGACCCGTATACCACCTTGATTGGAAGCAAATTGTACCTGCGGATTGTGGCCCACCTTTTGTGTTATTGACTGTTGTCTCTGAGGGGAAGTAGACTCTGAATCTATCCTTCCACCCTTCGGCCATAGACTTGTCAATAAGCTGTGCAGGATTGCTGCGGCTCCGGGCAGGGAAGGATTTTGCGGTGCGAAGAACATATTCTGTCGATCCATCGTCGCCTAGACACAGAGTTATCCTGCGACTCGCGTTAGGATGGGGCATCGCGCTCAGCTATTGCTTACCCTGGCATGCGAGATATATAGACCTCAAGAACTCGTCTGTCAAGGAGCCAACGGATGACGTCTATTGTATATCAGGAACTGCTCTATGAACTGGTATAATTGTAGACTCACAATAAAATCGATGTTGAGAGGTTTGGATGTTCGCAAACCAAGGGAGTCCACTGCACGTCCTAAGCCGCAGTACCCTGTACGCCGCCACGAATCTCCCATATGCGAGCCACCACTAAATGGAATCAGAGATCAGACCATGCTGTCAGTGTAAAGGAGCTTACATAGTGTGGACAAATGCAATATGCGCGGTTTTACTGAAGTCATAATCGGCGAGTTTAGCGATGATATTCTCGTGCAAAGTGCTAGCCTTTAAAAAGTAAGTCAACTCGTCGTAAAAGGCTGTTTGTGAAAATTCGGAGTCTTTATCGGTCCTTTTTGGTAGATCAATAATAAAAACAGTCTAGATTATGGTTAGCCAGTAGCGGATAGGAATGTCGGATCATGCAGTACATTTTCCATGAGTCCACCTATTTCACCCCAGTCATATGGAGTCAAGTTGGCAGTGGGGACCACAATCCGAACATATCCCGAGTGGAAGAGTAGCATCAGCTTTGAATGCATGCAATTCACTTGGCCATCCATTGGTGGAAAGCATAACCTAAGGTTGCTCATAGCAGCTGTTTCGGACTTGTACTGAAGTTTCTAGAACCACAAAGGTGGTTAACTTCACGTTCCAAAGACTGAACACCAAGGTAAGAAAATAAGGACCAGGGTATGGTTCATGGTCCAGCCAGACTATAACTATGTGAATAACGCTGAAGAGAACTTACTGTAGATTCATCCTTGGCTTGCATCACCAAGTAGAATCGGGTTTTTGCTGTATTCAGTTTTGAGAAAAGCCATTCCATTTCCCACATAAAAGAGCTGAGGACAGCAAGTTGTAAGTCAGATTTCTGAAAGACCTCCTCGATCTTGATATCATCACCCTGACGGAGGCAACCAAAGACCCATGTTTTCTTAACCACTCCGGTAGGAAACTGAACCGACGGAGTCGGAGATGGGATCTGTATTTGCTGAACATGTTCTGCTGGCGTTGTACATGAGGAATCTGATCTAGACGACGTGCCAGCCGCTGATATAGCAGGACCGGGAGATCTTAGAGGCGTTTCAGTTCTCGCGTGCTTTGCACCCCGTTGGTCATCCGATACGGATTCTTCGGCTTTCCTCTTGTTCAGTCGCGCCAGGCGCTCTTTCTCCATCTGCCTTCGATCCAAACCCAATAAGCTGGCTGTTTGTGTCGGGGCCTGTATGCTTGCTGGAACTTCAGCTCTACTGGACAAAGGGGCGCTAGAAACCTTGCTGTCATTGTTGTCAGCAGATGACAAGTGAGGTCTCGAAGAGCCATCTTCATCTTCTATGGCACCTTGCATAGATAATTCGATCGCCCTCTTAAGGTCTTCATCTTCTTCACCGCTATCTTCCTCACCCGAATCGGTTTCATCCTCATCAGTCTCGGACCCAATGACGGAGTTTGATTTGGGAAATATGGGTACCACGTCATCATCAGAATCTGCAGTCAAGTCAACAACTTCATGTTGATTCCCGCTGTGGCTGCTCTCCTCATGATTACTGGAGTCCCTTAGAGAGGCAGCAATTGCTGCCTTCAGATCAGGATCATCTAAGCCGTCGGAATTCATCTTAGATCATTGAATACTCCAAGTGAGGCGTCTGACAGCAAAGTAGGGTTAAATCTGAGAGGGAGAGAGGGAGAGAGGGGGAGAGGGAGAGAGATAGGGAATGGCAACTCGAGAGAGGTAATTGTGTGGTTAGTAGAGGCTCATGATTTGACAAAGAACATAGATAGATGGAGGATTTGTCGTGATACGGAACACAAAAGCGTTGTGTTTACAGTAAGACGTCACGGGAGTCTCTGGTTGTTCAGATGGTTAAGTCCTCAACCAAATAGGAACCAAGGACTTCAAGATAAGCGTAATACTGAAAGAAAAGATAAAAACGCGTTCGAAAGAAGTGGAGGGTAATGAAAGAAAGAAAAGGCAAGCAAAGCAGGAGACAACAAGAAACATCCATTGAAGAGAGGAGGAACTCCGCCAATGATAGCCATCCAGTCTCCCCGGCAACACGTGACTGCAAGGATATGTACATACTTTATCATCGATCGTCTGGAAGTAGTCGGGGATATGGGATCATGATATACAATATTTGGCTTAAAGTCCCCCCCCCCCCAAGGGGGCAGTTGCGGCCTATCCTGCCTAAGTGTACTAAATAGAGAGACCGTAACAAAGAGCAAAGCCCGTATACAAGCTTCATTGTCCGCATCATTATATACAGGCTTTGAATGGATACAAGGAATGGTAATGAGCTTATTGTTCGAGTATTGCAAGGCATCCACTGTGATAATACAGTCCTGGTTTGTGCCATGGTTCTTTCTTTTCCTCCTTCTGTTGGCTGAAAGAGTTGGCTGGCTACCTATTGCAGTGAATGAATGTAAAATACTGCATGCAATTTAGAGAATAATTGAATTCTCTTGTCCCTCGCTACCTTCTCTACTTTTAAACATTTTTATTCACACCAAGCACAACAAATAATTGATATGCCCCTTGATGGCTCCTTAGGAAGCCGACCTCCCTTAGCTTTGAGTGAAGCTATTTCCCGTACCCCTATCAGGTGAAAACATGGATTCAGCCCCCCAAGAATCTGGGGGTTTAGTCCATAAGCAAGACACCAGTCTGCAGGGACCGACAAGCAAGCCGACCTTCAATCGTCTCGAACCAAGTAACCCAGGGTAAGTTGTCTCATCTATCAACGCACACTGTTCAACGAAACTCCCCGCTAACAAGAACATGGATTGTAGGACCATCGTTCGCTTTTATAGGAGAGTCGCCGAGGGCAATGTCACTCGACTTATACCGTACGATGGACAGCCAAACTATCATGATATTATTGTTCCAGAGGCATGCAAGATGGTCAGAAGAGAACTAGTTGTCGGTTGCCGCTATCGTAGCTGTTGCCTTTATCGCCTGCCAATCGACGTAAGGTTCAGAATCTATGCCGCTTTGTTTTCGCATAACGGAACTGCCCTCGAGATCGGGAGACTCGAACACACAGGGATCGGGAATTTACAGATTCTCAGGACGTCGCACCTCATTTACCATGAAGCGTCGATTGCCCTGTACCATTCGCTTAGTTACCGCAAGCTCTTTCTCCGAGCGTATGGTCCTTACTCCGCTGACCTTCTCAGACGTCATCCGAAGCCGTTACCGTGTTGTCGCTCTAAGGAGTTTGAGGTCAACCTTGAATACCCCTGTCGCAACGAACATCTTAATTGGAGCAGACCACTGGGATCCGTCGTATTTTTGATAGGGGCAGAGAACCCTAGAGTGGCATTGCATCGTCGTTGGGCGTTTTCAGAATTCATTACAGCATTGAAAGCGGCCGAGCCCTTGCGTATCTTTTCGTTGACCGTTGTTGTAACAGAGAACTGGAACTTGCCCGGTTTCAATGAGAAAGACTTGGTCAACGCCTTATTTAGCGGAGCGTTCAAATTTCTTGGAAGGCTAAATTTTCGCGGCTTTACCGAGGAGGAAAGAAACCGCCTGTGCCATCTTACCCACGCTTTACGGGACCCACCCCTGAAGATTGAGCGGATTAAAACGAAGATACAGGGACCAGGGTTCTCGATTTGGCTTTGTGAGTGTCTCTTTTTTTCTTTTCTCCAACCTTAGATGCATTGAAGCACAAGGTCTATGATTGCGAAGAAAACATCCCGATCAGCATGAGCGGTCTCAAGTCCAAGTCCGACGACCAGAAGCCGCTTTTCAGTCGGTGTTTTTGTCACAATTGCACTAGCAATCTGACGAGCATATAGCTGACCAACTGTGTCATGTCCAGAAACACGGCCTCCCAGGAGTGAAGTCGCAGTGAGACTGCTGATCGGAAGCAGACTGTCATCCGAGTCTGGGAAGGTGTGAGCGCCTTCAGTTCCAGGATTTTTGTTTTCCAATGGTACATGTAACTGCCATCCGTTAGTTGGCTATCTAAGATGAATTTTTTGTGGACTACAAACCCAATGACCAAGTCGGCCCTTTTGTGAAATTGTTACCAAAATTCTGTCATTGAAGCTCATGCACATAACATCTGTCTGGATACCATTGACCAGTCCAGCAACTTGTTTGGTAGTGGCAGGAAAGGGAAGGTTTAGCGGCTCCTGGGATTCACTGAGATTGAAAGGTTCGGCCATGGTTAGGGGCTTGCTCTGAGCGATACAAAAAATGCAGTGAAAGAAGGACTGTCTACTCAGAATGCAGTGAGGGGAAATACGTTCTGATACATGAAGTTGTAAACAAGTTTCCATGGAGGGGATTGAGTTACATACGTGGGCGGTGAACATAACCTCACCGCTTTATGGCAGAATCTCTCCGCCGCCTAATTTTTCTTTCTTCTCTTTCCATTGACCATCACCACAAAGCTCATCAATCTGCTTTTTCTGTATAAATTTTTTCTTTGTCTGTTGGTGTGGACAAAGGTATCATTGCCCCAACACCATGCCTAAGTTTGTACCTCGTCAGAGGAAGCAGAAGCACAGGCAGAAGGAGGCGGCAGATGCTGCGGTCGACAGCAATGCCGCTGAAGTTTTGCCCATCTCTAAAGAACAGAAGGAAGCCAAAAGGCAGAAGCTGAGAGAGGAATTGAGAGCGCAACACACCAAAATCTCAGCAAAGAAACAAAAACGCTTAGATAAATATATTGTATGTAGACTCTATGCAATAAATGAGTTGTGGGGTATACCGTCCATTCTAACCATTTCTGCAGGAAAATAAACTCAAGAAAGAAGAAAATGTTGAACTGCTCAAGAAGCTTGAAAAAACAACTTTGGACACCTCCAAGTTTGAGAGTTCTAGAGAAATAGGGAAGCGCAAAAGACTTGACGAAAACGGTACCATTGAAGCATCTAGGCATACACATGACAGTGCCCTCCATAATGTGGAGTTGTCGGGCGACGAATCAGATGATTCACTCCCACCTTCGGGGACAAATTTCGCTATTCCTAAGGCACAAGCTCCCACTGAGAAGCCGACAGAACATGTCGTGGTTGGTAGCGGGTTGAAACGCCCTCTCGAACTTGGAGCGGACGGATTTCCTGTCCTCAAAAAGCGCAAACGAGCGCCGAAATTGAAAACGAAGGCCACCAAGATACAAGAGTTACCGTGGGAGGGATTTGACTCGGATGAAGGCGAAAATGAGAGCGAGATCAGCAGCGCCTCAGATGATCAGAAACGCAAAGACGAAGACGCGGAAGCACTGGATAGGGTGAATGAAGACGAGGATGAGGACTCTTCAGAGGGCCTTTCTGAGGATGACCAAAGCGAAAATGAGGATGAGGATGAAGAAGAGGAAGAAGAAAGCGACGACGATGATGAGAACGAAGGCGATGAGGAAGAAGAGGAGGACGACAGTACCAGCAACCAGCCTCGCCAGTCCGCATTCAAAGCTTGGGCCAGACAACAAATCAACGAAACAGTCGGTTTCAAGCCCACTACCGGTCCTATCGTATCAGAAGAGCAACCCTTCGACCCCAAATTGAAAGAAAAGCCTGTGCGGAATACTGTTTACGAAGAAGAACCACTGCCCGCAGAACTTCAAGTTACCAAAGGCAACCCCTACAGAAAGGCATTCCATGTCCAAGTTGACCGCTCGGAGGATATACAAAATGCACGGTTGGGGTTGCCCGTGGTCGGAGAAGAACAGAAAATTATGGAGGCAATCTACAACAATTCCTCTGTCGTTATATGGGGTGCTACTGGTAGCGGGAAAACTACCCAGTTACCACAATTTCTGTTTGAAGCTGGCTTTGGAAACCCGGATAGCCCTAATCCGGGCATGATAGCGGTAACGCAACCTCGTCGAGTTGCTGCTGTCAGTATGGCGAAACGTGTAGGTGATGAGTTGGGTCAGTTCTCTGATCGAGTATCTTATCAGATTCGATTTGAGAGCACTGTCTCGAAAAAGACCGCAATCAAATTCATGACTGATGGTATCCTGATCCGAGAAATTGCGGAAGACTTCTCGTTGAGCAAATATTCTATCATCGTTATCGATGAGGCTCACGAACGGAGTGTTAACACAGATATCCTCATTGGTATGGTGAGCCGTATTGTGGATCTGAGGAAAGCTATGAATGAGGAAGACCCGGCTGTGAAACCTTTAAAACTCGTGGTCATGTCTGCCACTCTGCGAATCTCCGACTTTACCCAAAATCCCAATCTCTTCCGCCAGGGACCACCGCCTTTGGTTCAAGCAGAAGGTCGCCAATACCCCGTTACGGTGCATTTTTCCCGACGTACACGCAGGGATTACGTTGAGGAGGCGTACCGGAAAGTCTCGAGAGGTCATCGTAAGCTGCCTCCAGGAGGCATGCTTGTCTTTTTGACAGGACAGAATGAAATCCGACAACTTTCTAAGCGCTTGAAGCAGGCCTTCAAGCCTACGCAGCGGGGTGGGGAAACTGAGGCTAAAGTGCAGATCTCTGCGAACGATGCACCACTGGAAGCGGAAGATCTAGACATTGGGGACGCTGATCTTTCCAAGGTTGGCAACGAAGATGACGACAGTGACCTCGAAATTACCGGTCTAGATAACGACGATGATGACGATGATGGCTTTGACCTCGGCGAAGAAGCAATGGGATCATCCACCCGAGTGCATGTTTTACCGTTGTACTCCCAACTTCCCACAAAGGAACAGCTGAGAGTTTTTGAACCACCGCCCGAGGGCTCACGTCTCATCATTCTAGCGACTAACGTGGCCGAGACTAGTTTAACAATCCCGGGTATACGATATGTGTTTGATTGTGGGCGGGCCAAGGAGAAACAGTACGATTTAGATACAGGAGTGCAGAAGTTTCAGGTCAACTGGATCAGCAAGGCCAGTGCCAATCAAAGAGCAGGACGAGCTGGTAGAACTGGGCCCGGCCACTGCTATCGACTCTACTCATCTGCAGTCTACGAGAATGAATTTGCTCAATACACAGATCCAGAGATTCTACGCACGCCAATTGAAGGTGTCGTGCTTCAGATGAAGAGTATGGGCCTTCACAACGTTATTAATTTCCCATTCCCAACACCTCCTAGTCGGCAGGGTCTGGCGAAAGCCGAGAAGCTCCTCAGAAATCTCGGTGCTCTTTCGTCCGATGGCAAAGTTACGCAAATCGGTAATCGCCTGTCTACATACCCTCTGTCCCCTAGGTTCGGTAAGATGTTGCATATTGGTCATCAGCACGGCTGTATGCCCTACGTTATTGCGCTGGTTGCAGCCTTGGCAGTCGGCGACCTTTTTGTTCCAGAAAACCAGATCGATCCGAACCCCAAGGGAGATGACAAAGAGAAAGACGCGGTGTACACGAACTCAGATCGGTTGGAAGACACAGTTCGGGAGCAACGTCATAAGGACTTTGCAAGAGCTCATCGACTCTGGAGTCAATACGATGATACGTCCGATGCGTTGAAGTTCTTGTCAGCGATTTGCGCCTACGGATATGCTTCTGATGGAGAATCGTTCTGTGAAAAGATGTTCTTACGGGGCAAAGGATTTAAAGAGGCCACGCAACTACGAAGTCAATTGACAGACATAGTGCGGGCCAATAACCCTGGAGTTATCGGAGCGTATCAGCCACGTTTACCACAGCCGTCAGAGAAGCAAATTAAGGCTTTGAAACAAATTGTCACAGCGGGATTCATCGATAATGTTGCCATCCGGGCTGATCTGTCTCCAGTACCGCCTGAAATGCATCGTACACCGAAGAGAGCGATCGATGTTCCATACTTGACGCTTTTCAAGTCTCGCGAGGGACCGGCCACGGAACTCGATGAGAAGGCTGTTTACGTGCATCCGTCATCTATCCTTGCGAGTCTCTCACCGAAGGAAATGCCACAATACATCGTATATTCCCATCTTCAACAAGCATCCCCATCGCTCGTGTCGACCGAAGTACCCAAAGTCAGAATGTTCCCACTGGTTTGCCCTAGCGGCCTGCAACTCTCCGCCATTGCACACGGCACACCCCTAATAGAGTACGGTAAGCCTATTGGAAAAACAGAACTGATTGACGGAATTCCGCCACGCAGGGCGTGCTGGGTAATCCCGTCCCTGGTAAGTGAGGCTGGACGTGGAGGATGGCCTTTGCCAGCCAAGAAGGTGGTCCAAAAGAAAGACCCTAAAGAGGGCTGGATAATCGAAAAGTTTGGCGCTTAACTGTATATAATATGAGAAAAAAGTTACTGTAACGACTTATACAAAGCCATGAATACCAGAACCATGGTCATCATGAGACACGCTCTGTTACTTCATTCCGTATGATCCCAAATCCTGTCTGTCCTATACAAGAATCATGTGCAGTATGACTCCCCAACGCCAATGTCCTAATTCAATATTATCACGAAACGAACAAAAACGAGCAGAATCCAAGAGAGCAAATAGAAGCTCAAGGACGCGCCCGCTCCCTCTCCCGCTTCTTCTCCTCCCAGTCCCGACGCCCACTCGAGATCTCCCCGGTCTCCTTATCCTCCTTAATCCCCAACGCCTTCCGTAACCGCTCGCTCTCCTCAATCTTCGCCTCAGCAAGCTCATGAACCTGATACGACTTAAACTGCCTCCTATCCCTCGGCGGTAAATCCCGCGCAGACCGACCACCCCTCCGCTCCCCCTCCTTACCCTTCCTCTCCTCTTCCTCCTCCATCTCCTTCACCAACTTCTCCCTCAAGGCCTCACACCGCTCCTCAATCTCCTCATCTGACAGAACCTTCCCCTCCTGCTCCTCCCCGTCTTCCTTATCCCCCTTCTTCTTCCGCTCCGCAATCTCCTCCTCAATCCGCTCATTCTCCTCCTCCAGCCGTTCCCTCTCCTCCATAACCTTCACCTCAATCGCCCGCCGCCGGTCATGCTCGAGAATCTGCTTGTCAGGCTGCCGCTGCTTAAAGGGCCGTCCTGCATCGCCGTTCGCTCCGACTGGTGGATACGGCGCGCCGTAGCCTGCGTTGCGCGGTTTCATGAAGGCCCAGTTCTTCTGGACGTAGCCTGATGTGCCGCTTCCGCGAGGAGTATTGAGACCGACATTTGAAGACATTGTGGAGAACTTTTGTTTGTAATATGTGGGAGGTTTGGAGCAAGTGGTGGAGTAAGTGGATGGCAAAGTTTGCGTTGACTGTGGCACAGATAGAAAGATCTGGAGTTAATGCTCACATTCAAAACAGTGGTATTGTAGAGTCGTGGTTTTATAACAGTCCCCCGAAATGCGATGCCGGAGGGGTGGCGCTTGAGTTAGATTGAAGCTTTGCGACTTTGACAGCGTCCAAAACTACGATCGTATCACGTGGTGATACGCTGATAAGCGTCGATTTTAAGATCATCATCGTCATATGGCTCCAAGAGCAGTTCTTAGATCATAGTAGGATACTACAACTCTACGTTGCAAAAGCTTGCCATAGAGAGATGACGGGTTCATCAACACTTTTGAATTGATTGACTGTATACCGACAGATTGCCTCTACATGCTCCAGGCACTTCCTTTGATGCTCCCTATTTTCAGAGTTTCCCATATGTCCAAAGGTCCCATTTGCAACCCTCGAGGTCAATCAAGCGTGATATCCCAGTATTCCCTTGTTCACCAATTAAGACGCCGACACCTCGTACCTGGACAAAGAGAAATACAGCCATCGAAAACTATAAAGACGTGTCTTCATTTTCATCACATCAAACCTGTCACAGAACAACCGGAGAAAGCCATGAACAAATTAAAAGTGTAAAAAGAGAATTCAAGAAGTATATCGGGTAGCGGGGCGTGAAAAAATAACACAAGAGAAAAAAAAAAAAGAAATAAGAAAAGAAATAAGAAAGCAAAGCAAGCTCCCGCCATGACCCGTGGTTTTTTACGCCGTTATGCCATAAATTGCGACAGCGGAACAGCGAAGCGATAGCTCATATATCCCTCAGAAAGCCTGTATGTATACGCCCGGATTAAGAATAATGTTGAGTGTCTCGACACAATAGAGTGTGCGAATCGTGAAAAGGTTTAAAAATATGTCAATAGAAGCAAGAATAATTGAAAGCCATAGCAATCTAGTTGGCACCGGTGATTTCCACAGAAGTAGTCGGGGTCGTGCCAGCCGACTCGGATGCTGCGAGGGGTGTGCTCTTGGTCACGGTCTTGGTGTCGCTGGATCCATCGCCATTGCTCTGAGTGTCTATTGGAGGCGGCGTCGGGGGCGCCGCGCCCACGACTGGCGCTCGGCAGCCGTCAAGGCCGTTCACAGCCCGCTTTGATGGCTGGGGAGAGGATTTGTGCGAGTTTGGCGGTGTGGTAGAGGTTGTATGAGGAAGGGTGCCGTTGGTTGGTGAATTCGAGTCCACAACTAGTTTCTCAATCGCTGCGATTTGTTTGCCATAGCTATACTTCTTCAGCTGGCTGAGAAGAGGCTTGATTTCCTCAACAAGAGCGTCCCTTTCTGCACCCTTCAGCTGACACAAAACCTTCTCTGTACAGAGGTTAGCATTACTCAGGTGTACTCCTATGAGTGTGAGGACTTACGTATGACATAATTGCCAAACTGATCACGAATCAGGCCAAGTAAGGGGTTTTCCCCATTATTATCGGTGGACGTCAACATGCTGATGATTTGGTGACGTTGAGACTCTTGACCGAATTCGATGCTCTTTTCCACCACGTTGCTTGCAAACTTGTGCTTCGAGTAGGTCAACAAGTTTGACATAACAATTGTCACCATACGGGTTCGGTCCTTGTCCTCGCCATTCTCAATGACATGCTGAATGACGTAGTTACCGAACTGGTCGGGAATCAGCTTGGCGGTGCAGACGTGGAGCTCAGCAAGGATCGCCTCGCGATCCTCTTCCTTGCAGTGTTCCAGCATCCGTTGGATGACACGACAGCCATATGGATGAGTGGCTAACTTCTCGACCTGACCAATGAAAGCATTGATGACGAATTGAACATGCTCAGATGGCACTCTTTCAATAGCCTTTTGGATAACATGGTTTCCATTCTGGTCCCGAACACATCGCAAAACATGGTGTTCAAGTTCTTTCACCATAGAAGCTTGTTGATCCGTGAGGATATGCTCAAGGGCCTGCACTGAATTAGCCCACCGACCTGTAAGGAAAAGAGAATGGCTAAGAGAGGCTCTTACCTTCTGGACGACGCGACATCCATACATCTGAGTAGACAAAGCCAGAATATGTCCCTTCATTTGATTTGCCAAAATCTTCTTCTGCGTCTGGTTGCCATGCTCGAAGAGCTTCTGTACAACATAATTTCCAAAGACGTCTGTCATCAGCTGCAGACTATCACCCTGGATCTCACGGAAAACCTGCTCCTTCTCATCACTATTAGCCGTTTCCAGTTTCTGCTGGATGAAACGCGATCCATGTTGATCACCACTGAATTCGACGACGTGGTTGTAGATATCCTTAATCCCTGTCAGTCACGAAGTAATGCGGAAAAATGCGCAGCTAATGATTACCTTAAGTTCATATCGTTTATTCCCCTTGCTATTCGCCCTAAACTCCTCTAGAACTGGACTTCGCACAGTCTGGGATGGATCGTGGTCGCGGTGGCCCCTAGTTGCCAGGGCGGCTGCGCCAAGTTGGGCGACCGGATAGAATCCTGACAAAGCATTTATTCCTGTGCCTGGATAGCGAGCAAGGTCGTAAGGGGTGAATGGCAGTCTTTGAAGCGGGTTGATTGCTTGTTGAGCCAGCTCCTGCTCTCGCAGGCGGCGCTCCAAAGCAGCAGCCTGTGCGTCAGATAAACGAGCAGACGCATTGTTATAATGTGGAACGTGCACAGACCCATTATCAAGCGCAGCATACAGTGGGCTTTCCACCCTGGCATACTCTGTCGGCGAGATCTGATTATCTCCCATTCGGTTTCTCGGAGCTTGGTATCCGAGCTGAACATCTGAAGTGCCTTCACTTGCGTAGCCAGCCCCTTGATAGGCGGGCTCTTCACCCTGGTATTTCAAGCGCTGGAAAGAACCATCCAAAGATGGGTGCGACAAATACCCGGGGCGGGTACTGGAAGGATGTGCGGAGTAGCTACCTTCGGTGAAGTGGAGTTTACTTAGACCAGAATTGATGTCAGCAGGGCCGCCGGCATATCGACCCTCGAATCCCTGGCTCTCGGAATGAAACGATGGGTATGAAGAATGTACTGGTCTCTGAGGCGCGAAGGATGCCGAGTTGTGTGACGCATGCGTATAAGAGTTGCGGCCGAGAGTCGGCGCGACAGTCTCGGGCAAGCCCTGGGGCAAAGCAGACATAGGCGGCATTTCATCCGGTCTACTACTCTCGAGTGGGCTGGAAAATCCTGGTTTCATCGGGAACACAGATCCAACAGGGCTACCCCCAAAGGCAGAAGCGTTGACATGTCGCCGGCTCTCTGTATTTCTGAAATTCCCAAACCCAGAAAATGCGATACCTTCTCCAGAAGGAGAAATACCCTCCGATCCGGTGTTGAGATACGCCTTATGATTTGTCGATCCAGCAGTGCCGCCGATTGCCGCCGATCGGGGTAATGTAAAGTACGAGGAGTCACCGGCCTCTGCAAGGCTACCTGTTCCACGGTCACCCGCCCGTGTTTGTATGGGCGATGTTGTCATACTGTTATTTGTCGCTCTAGCGAGAACATTTGAAGATGTATTCACGGTACTCCAAGGCATATTAGGGCGACCGTTCCACCCATCCGATTCGGACGATGACAACAAAGAGCTGGAGCCGGCCTTGCCTTCAAAGGCCTTATCACCAGCATGCTGGTCTAGAGGATATCCTCACCATTAGTATAATTTCGCCAATATGGAAGCCACTTCATGCACTCACCTCCTAGATTGTCACCCCAGATGGTATTCTTCCAGCTCGCCTTCCCGCCACCAAAAGGCTGCCCCATACCGCCATGGCTTCCACGATTCCGTTCACCACCCATATTGGATGGAGTGACGTTCGAGCTTCGACTTGACCGTACCTGTACCCAGTACTGTCAATTGCTTGATCAACTCGTTCCAACTACCTGCCACTCACATGATGTACCGCGCTTGCGTTTGCTGCCATCGCGGCCATTCCACCATGTATCTAACTAAAGACAAGACGGAATAAAGAAAAATATGTATACGAACAGCGAAGAATTATTTGCAGACGGCCTTCAACCGTACTCGTTTCTTGACACTCCCGCTTTTTCTCTTCTCTGCGAGTCCTACCTCTAGGTATCCTGAACTGTGGATTCGCGGCGTCAAACCGATAGGAGAGTTATACCGTGGCGAACGAACACGAGGAGCCGGTCGGGATATCGGGTAAATATTGACCTGCACGAGGCCCAGTCATATGGTTAGCGAGGCGTTGTAATGCGGTGAGGCGATCTTCTCGCAGAAAAACCACTTACCCAGGGCAGCGACAGCGAGCTGAACGAGGGAAAGAAAGGAAGGGATGAAAGAGAAGAGCGTACCGAAACAAGGTAAGAAAAGAAAAATAAAATAATAGGGTTTATTGTTTTTGTCCAAACAAGTAATGCGGTCAGACCATGTACAGATTATACAAGGGATCGCAGGGGCACGAAAGGGAGGTGAAGTGGCAGGCGGGCCAGCGAAAAATGCTTAATCGAGAAGCAAAGCAGAAGCAAGGTGACGGGAATTGGATAATGTCCCTGTCGTTACCAGTGTAATGCTCCGCAATAGCCGTAGATCAAGACTGCCAGTGCGTATCGCGACGTTGCTACGCTCCGTGCATGCTCCAGGAAGTTCGAATCCCGCAGATCACTCTCATGTACCTTGTGGAGAGGGAACGGGACGAAGAACGTTGCCGACTCGAATGTGTTTCAATCCGATAGGCGTCTGGGAGATTTGATGGTTCGCAGCAGCAAGGGGGAGGGGAGGGATTCAGTCAAATTGCGACTGGTATTATGGGGAGGAATGTGTTTCGTTGCGCAAATGAGGCGATCAGGCGTGATTGGTGGAGCAGCGATAAATGGGAATGTGGACGAGAGAGACAAAGCACGGCATTAATGTAATCCAGCTGTGACACAGGCGAAAGCAAGCATGACACCCAAAGTGGTCCTTGAGGGGGGTCGATCAATCTCGATAGTAAATCCTCTTCGACCTCCACACCAGTGGGGAGTTTAAGAGAAGTACGGCAGTGGTGGTGGGGGTGGGAAGGAAGAAGAAAGGATGATGTTGATGATAATATCGTTGAGAGAAGAATGAAGATGCTGACTGAGAGCGAAAGTCAGAGGCAGCGCAGTGGGAAAAATTCCTAAACGAAGTGAAAGAAACTGGTAGCACAGACAAGCAGCACTAGATGGAATCAGGATGAAGTAGGAACAAAAAAAAAAAAGTGAGAAAAAAAAAAGTGGAGTGAGTCAGTTGAAATAAAGGAAGGGGGGGAATGGTTGGGAATAAAAAAGACGAGAATAAAAAAATGATTAAAAGCAAAAAAGAAAAAAGAAAAATATGAAGTCTTTTTTGCAATCGATGAGAGAGTCAAGATGATAGATAAGCTGGTCACAAAAAGGTCGAGCTGGAAAAAAGATGCTGCGTGTCTTGGAACACCTTAGGTAGGCGCCCATCGGTTGGTGGGTATAATTGGTACCACTGGTGACAATACACAAAGGCGATCTGTCGATCCGTTCAGGAACTTTGCCATAGGCTGAATTGGTACATGATCGCAGTATGAACGCTACACCTGAAGGGTAAGTACCGCCCAGCCTTTAGGTAAAATCAACTTGCTTAAGGGTGATCGCATGTCCACTTGTCCCATACCGTTCCAAACCACCGTTCAATGTTTCAACTTTTCTGGGGCCGCCCAAATTCGTTCCCGTCGCTCTTTACCCTTTAGGCTTCACCACTTTTATGGTATTTTTGCCCCTCTTATTGTCATACAATTAGTCCTTAACTTTACTTACTTGTCCTTGTAATCAAGATGTATGACGCACACAGGGCCGTGGCTGGGAACCTACGGTAAACTTACGCCGGAAATAAATAAAGGGAAAATAAGACTGATGCCTTTTCCCCCTCCCATTCTTGACGAGACTACGGTCCTTGATACTAGTGCCTCCCATATTCATATTGATTTGTCTCACGAAGCCAGGTAGTAAAGATAGTAATCCATGGTCTTGACTCTTGGTATGCTTTGACTTTGCGTAATCTATCATCTTTTGCCCTCTGTTTAGATCCACGTAGGATATCAAGGAGAAATTCAGGCTATTGTGGAGACCAATTAAGAGTTCTTGGTACGGCCGAACAGACCATGTTAGTTGCCCCCATTTCGGACATGACTTCCTGGCCAGCGAACACTCCAATGTCCGCTAATTATTCTCGAGATGAGGGGGGGGGAAGGAAATTGGACAGATTCCCAAGAGAAGTATTGACTGGATATAGAGTCAAGTCAACGCCGGTCGTTGACTTCCACACTTCTTGACTGGCTTCAAGCCCTAACTAAAATAAGACTTACAGCGAAAAGTTTACTTTGTGCTGGAGCCCGACCGATCGGATCCACTAAACTAGCTTGATTTTCCTCATAACAATTGAAACAATACTTTATCGGGCATAGGCAAAGGAACACGCCGGCGGATATAAATTAGTTCATTCAATCCCTGCTTTACGTAGGGTTCAGTTGTCCTGGTCCAAGACAGCCTTTGGATAAAACTCAATGACCTGCAATGGGTTGTCAAATATTCTTTAACTTTTATTGACATTAGTAAAAAAAAAAAAAAAAAAGAAAGAAAGAAGCAATACGTAAAGAAGAGGGAAAAAGGAAAGAAATAAGAAAAAGAGAAAAGAGAGAGAGAGAGATTACTCCGTACTTACTAGTATATTGCTCAAGAGTCAAGGTCTCGTGCAATTGGCTTTCTTAACGACAGCCTCATAGTTGGCAGGTTGGTCTTGTGACGGAAATTATGACAATTAAATACCTAAACACATATCCGAGTAGTACTTAGATCATTACTACATAATCCTACCTTGACTCATTATCGTGCCTCTCTATGGTTGGTTTGTCCTTCTCTTATATATTGCGCTTTCTATTTATTTATTTTCCCCACCCCACATACTGAGTTTTAATTCGCTTTCCGTAGACCTTCTATGTACATACATGGTTGGAGGTCAACATGATATACATAGCCCCGAGCGGCTAACGCTCATCCATGGAATTATTCTTATGACATGATGTCTGACCTCAGCACTTTCGACAAGATACATGGTACCTGGAGAATACCAACAGTAATAGCAAGAGAGGTGATTTGCGCGAGTTGTAACCGGCAACCAGCGTTGGCAGAGATTTTCTTTCACCATTCAAACGCCCCTTGCTTCAAATCGGTGTACCCCTCAGTTACTCGTTTCATCCGCGATACCCTCCTGAACGGCCACCTACTAGTATTGAGAGGTCTCCCGCTGTGGACGGTCAATCCTCCCACTGTCATTCCGTCGTATTGTCAGGATGACAGCCTAGCTTAACTGTTATACCTATAATAATAACACCTTCAGGACACATCCACAGTGTCGTTGACCTATGATCTGCAGTAGTATGCATTAACCAGTCGATATTCGGGATCATCGCATTTAGACTCTCTCGTACCTTCTTGGTAGAAAATTTGAGTTATCGCTGATTATTGCAAATTAATGATACTATTAGCCCCTTCCAATGAGACGGTTTATTTGACAGCCTTGCATTCCTAGGAGGCTACCATAACCAAAGAGTTCTACTAGGGCAAGCTGTTCCCCAGTACTCATCCGCGGATAATATTTCCATCCATCTATTGATTCCTTGTACCATGTCAGAGCCATACTTGGAGGGGAAATAGCCGGAGCAAAATGCTTGTATCCATGACACTCACGTCCGTGCTAGTTTGGCACTTATCCTCATGTAATAATGCCGGCCACTTTCCCTTGGTTCAGTCCCATTTCAATTCCTCTCTCGCTCTCTATCTTTCTCTTTCTTCCATGTCTCGTATCGGAGTCGAAGAAATTCAAATTATCACGAATTTTGACTGGTTGATATGGGAAGGACTAAGAACGAAATGTAGGATCATGATGAGCTCACCAGGTTTTATCTCCGCGGAATGTCACAGCTATAAATCTAGACATTGGCGGCGTAGCAAGGAATATTTCCGTACGCCCATAATCGCCCACTCTATGAGGCACCGAAACCAACTACATGTCCCGTAACAAGCCCACAAGTATATATATCACTCCCGTCGTATCACCATGGACCAAGTCAAGATACGCCCGTAATTCAAAACGCAGCTATATAGATATTCTCGAGAGGCGGTGTAGTATATACATATTGATTGAGAACATCTACATCAGCGAGTTATACATGCATCTGGCGGTACAAGGTTTAAGGTGCACTACCCCATTCTGCTATACCATGTATGAGAACAAGCAGAATGTTTCTACTTTACCAGCGGGAGGCACGATGTATAGCAGATGCAGAAGGTACGAGTGCACTTGTAGCATTCCTTAACCGTGTCACCTTCAAAACATATATATTTGTTCTTGACGACAAATATACCCCACGTTCGAGAACTCAATGGGGCTTTACTCGAATATGCCATTGATTATCAAGGCACCATTTCTATCGCTGGGTTTGTATACCGATAGACGCGGGATTCTTTTTTGATTTCCGGTGTATTCCTGTCAGCTCAACCATGTGGTTCACTGGACTAGCGTATACAGGCGAAAAATTCAACATAGATGAGAAAAAAAAATTGTCGTACATCCTAAAATCTTTGAGATATAGACCGACCACTCGGTTGGGAGAAGAGAAGCCATAATGTATGCCAACATACCCTGTTCCTTCCTAAAAAAAAAATGAACTGACGCGTGGTCTAGCCTGTACTTAGTATGAGAAATCCAACACACAAACAAACCAGCGCATCAACCATCCATGGGAGGAAGAGGGGGGTAATGCGAACTATTGTGGAAGCCAGAATCGCCACGGCTCTCTTCTGTAGATCTGGAGCGGTGAGGATATCCTTCCAGAGGAACCCATGTCGGTTCATGCTGGCTTGAAGTAAGGACCACATCATATGAACATATCTATCTCCCGAGACAACCATGGGTGTAGGGCCAACATCACTGATCCCCGGAAGACCGGTCTTTGGGTTGGTTTGACAGGAATACTGGACATTAGTCACTATGATGACCGAATGAGCGGCGAGAACCAAGCGTTTGACTACCGAGGCTGGCTTTGCTTAAGCTCTTCCTCGGTTCAGTGAAGTGGTTTAGGTTCACTCCTATTCAGCGTACGTGTGACTCGCCAGAATTGCTGAGAAATCTATACCTGTCCGGTAGAGGTTGGATGTCAGTTATATGACTTGCCAAGCCAATACATATGGTAATTATAATTTTTCCATATATCCGCCACCCAATGGAGTGATCATAACTTGGTCATGGAGTCATTTCGCGGGGGGTGTAGATAAAATGTTATGATTGGCTTGGACCAGAATGTTGCGTTGTAGCAAACACACAGAACTAGATGACCTAATTTGAAACGGAGTACGGAGATTTAGATAGATAGCCTATTACCTACAAGAAAGGGCAAAGGTCAACTGGAGGGAAACCCTTGGCACCGATGACCCAAGCGACGTTTAACCAATCCGGAAGTCTCCGAAGGCTTGATCTAGATCAGTAGTTCAGATGGCATTCTATAGATTATACCTGTTTGGGGTTGCCGTCTCTCCGGTATTTTCCATATACTCCGCAGTAGCCAACATGATTTGTGAGAGGCAGTTGTATAGTTTTATATCTACTGATTATCCCACTTACCACATGCCCCCCTCAGGGAACTTTACCTCGGCGTGCCCAAGAGCGGGGATAAAACAACGTATTTTGCCTGTCATTTTATAGGCAATGAGACAATGATGTCACGGATGTCTTAAAATCAGGTCAAATCAGACATAATTATAACCACCTATTTTTATGCAAGTAAAACAGGGCAATTCAGTGGACGCACGGAGGGGTTGGATACCAAGGAGACCAGGTGGTGATATTATGCTCTAAATCTGTTGTCCTGCCTAGATACTTACTTAGTGTACTTAGTGTACTTGCTCCACAGTGAGATCATATGGAGGTTTGGGGTTGCCCTCAGGAAGTTCTCACACTTCCAAATAATTTAGAGATAAACACGTTGCGGTCTGAGACATACATTTTTGTTGTATGGAATGCATGGAAAACCATGCAATCACTCAGGGATATCTGAGGGAGTCGCATGCCAATTGTGACGGAAGTGCAACGAGGGTGCAGCTCAGATTCTATCCCGGATATTGAACTGTATGCACAAATATTCGCTGCAATGTAGATGACAAGATGGAAAAAGCATTACATATTGTATGTCCCTCCTACTACGATGAGCGACATTGTTTTCATTCCTGGAATCTGACGAAAAATATGGCAGTGCTAAATATGTACCCAGTCTCGATCATGCTATTCAGGGGTAAAATGAAATGAGCCAAAAAAAGAAGACGTGAACAAGGCCGAGTGGGGTCCGAGTCCAAAGATGGACATGCCTAACAAAATTTAGCATCAATCACCAGGGGAATTAACGAATAGGAATGCTAGACTCGGTTGAAAAAGGCTTAGGCCAGGGACCTCGGCCTTCTGATAGGCGAAAATCTCGGCGATGGGGAAATTACAACTGCCTTTAGCGCCGCCGCCAGCCAACAGCCAAGAGACACCATAGAGGAAATGGACAAACAAACAACGGGCTGGTGGATCCCTTTGGCATTTAGTCTAAAACTAGCAATCTTTTGTCGTTGGCTAGCGACCAACTCACCCTTGCTGGGTGTTCGCTGGACGGTCTGGCCCTGTGGGCACCCTTGCGCCTCGTTCCTGTCGTGCCGGCCGGTTGACCGTGCGTTCGTAGGCAGGCGCCTGTCTCTCTCTCTCTCTCTCTCCTCTCCGTCTGACCCTTTCTTTCTCTTTTTGTTTTTCTTCCCTTGGCTTCATTCCACTCATACCAGCCCTCAATCCATTCTTCCTCCTTCCTTCCTCGTCACGTTCTTTCTATCCAAAGCAGGTGTCGGCTTCACTCTTTCAGCTGTTCACCTCGCTGTCCATTCATTCTCCTTTACCAGCCTGGTCCATTGTGTCCTGCGACCCCGTCTTTTCAGACCGCCCGACCGACCTGATACATTCCCTCCTTTTTGTCTCGAACGCACCACGACTATCACAAGATAGTCACTCTGGTTATTGCTATATTCTTGTCCTTCTATTGAAGACACTTTGCTGGAACGTCGAGTAAGTGTTATCCACCATGTCTTAGCCTAGTACAGCGCTGACGGTGGTATACAGTACGACCTGGATCTTTATTGAACTATACTTCTCCACCTGTCTTGTCGATACAAATAGCGTTACAGTATATACCTTTCGAAAGCCGAATCCGAGAAACCGTATGCTACTGGAGAACTCGACTATCTAAAAATGATGCACCTGTTCAAGAGGCTCGTCGCCCGTGACGATGAAAAAAGCAACGATGATAGACTTACTCCGGCCATGGTCGATCTTTTGATCGCTCTTCTAGTTCTCGTTCTAGTCGGTATTGCCCTTGTTGGTGCCCTTCTTGTTTTGCGCCGCAAGCGCCAAAATCGGAAACGATCCCAACTCCCGATTCATAACGGCCAGTGCACGACTCATCATCGCAGCCTCACAATTTCTGCACCGCCATATGCCAAGACCGAGTCCGTCCTCGTCTACGATGAGAAGAGGAGTCTCATGGAGAACTCATCGAGCCCTCCACCGAGCCCAGTCCCGGAGATCCGCATTACGTTCCCTGAAGAGGAAGATGAATCTGGAAAGCGCAAATCTGGACGCATGGTGGTTGTAAGAATCAGCGATGCTGGCGGTGTGGGACTGGAGCCATGCCATGACGAATTGCCACCATATCAGTCCAGTGATGCGGAGCGTTTCCAGTCCTTGGACATTGAGCGCATGGGCGGGCTCAAGGAGAAAGAGGATGTAAAAAGATGGTCTTGAACGAACCGTTGATAACTAGATACCAGCGGCCGTCTTTTCTATCCGTGATACCCCTTCCAACCTCTTACTCTTCGACGATTTCAAAAAGGCATGACGACATCCCGGCGAAGATTTTTTTTTTTCCGTTTCTTATATATCGCCACTTGTGTTTCGTTGTATCTTCGTGACTTGCACATACGCGGAATGATATCTCCCGTCTGACCACTGCACTACTAATCATTGGTGATTTGGAGTTTCACGCTTGTCCTGTCGGGCAATATTCGCCCGGCGCACCCGAAGACGGCACTAAAGGCATACCTTAGCTGAATTGTGTATAGCAAAGGGCGGTGGATTCAATTCGAGATTTCTTTTCTTTCTTACCCCCCCATTTCTCCCAATTTACATTCATTATTCTTAAGGCGTTCATTTCTCGTGCTTGGTCACTCTAATTCTTTCACCCTGCCATGTCACTAGGGTTGGAAAGACGTTACGCACCTGTTTGTTGGATTATCTTCAATTTCATTCTCCTTTGGGGGTTTTCTTTTCTTTTCCCCCACTGACCTTGTTGTTGTTTCAACGTTCTATTCAATTATCCTCCCACCATCGTCCCTACCATTCTCGGGTTGCCTTTAGGGTGTCTTACAGCTGGATAATGTATGTAACTAGTCTGACAACGTATTGTACGGCCACCTCTGTGTGGGCCTCAATGGATGCGTTCATTCATTTTCAAATTGCGAGATGTCCGACCTTGCTTTATAATATCCCAATGATATGCCGCCAGGTGGCCCTCGGTCATGCTAAGAATGCGCACCAAATCGCTACTTGTACACTATGGGAACTATAGAATTACCGCAACCAGTAAACAGTTGTCCCAATTCGGAGGCGCCCCACCAACCTTCAGGGTTCTGGATGTTCCGAACCGTGCCGACCAATGGTAGTGAGGGATTTCTCAAGTTGGCGTCCCGAAAGCGCCGATTGCCCGACGTCACGGGGGAAGATTTGGGATGTGCGAAAGGGCTCGTTGCATCGTGCGCGTCCCTGCCCCGAGTCTCATCTCTCGGGCTTTTGAGAAGACAACTTGGATTTTTTCACTTATTTGTGCTCATGTTACATGTTTGCGATTGAGTCTTTGCGGTGATCATGCCTGCTCAGTGATTCAATTCACCACGAGGCCGTCCACAGCTTTGAAAATTTTGGACCGAAAAGAAAGACGACTAAGGGATAGCCACACCTTCCCCACTCCCTTTTCAATTTCAATGTGTCCAGTTTCTATTTCTAAAATTCTTTGACACCCCTATCTTGCATCAGTTCCTGCGTGAGCACACGTCAAACCTACCGACTTGTTCACCCGCAGCGAGCGGTTGCGCTGCCGTGAAACGCAACTCACTTCCTGGTCGCTTTAGATGAATACGGCCTCGACAGACTCGGCAACTTCCTACCCGTGATGGCATCCGGAATAAGTCTGGGTTCGGGATCCAATAGACCCGACCTCAATGGCTTGCAGACCACCGCGTCGCCCTCACGGCTTTCGGAACGCAACGATACGCAGAAAACCCCGGTACCGAAGGCACTGACAGGGAGGCAGTCCCGACCAGGGAAAGAGAGCAATGGGCAGGAGAGTGTCGATGACGGCTTGGAACGGGAATTCAAACTCAGGCACTTGGGTTCGCTGGGTGTACTGGGCTGGATATTGTGAGCTTGCCTTTCAATGGTTGCAAGCATTCTTTCATTTTAGAGCAGAGAAATCTAATGCGAATTAATGAACTACAGGCTCCTCCATGTTGTCGGAATATTTTTCTTTACTAAGGGGTTTTTGCTGACACGGATGGTCTTGGAGAACAAGTCGTCTTGCGATGTGCTCCCGTTTGCCGATGCATCATCGCATTCGGCAGTCGGCAAGAAAAACGAAGGATGCTGGCACCAGAAGTCGTTCGAGAAGGCCATTGTTATTGTTGTAGATGCTTTGCGATACGATTTTACCACCCCATTCGTGTCAACGGTGGAGGGTGAAACTTCCCATTTGTTCCACGACAATATACCCGTCTTGTACGAGACCGCCGTCAATACCCCAGAAAACGCTTTCTTATTGCCTTTCGTTGCGGATCCACCTACCACGACGCTGCAGCGTCTCAAGGGACTGACAACTGGGACCCTGCCGACTTTCGTAGACGCAGGCTCTAACTTCGCTGGAACGGCAATCGATGAGGATAACCTTGTCGCTCAGCTGCGTACCGCAGGAAAGAATCTGGTGCACCTTGGCGATGATACCTGGCACAGTCTATTTCCTGACTACTTCGATCCCGAACTGACACGGCCTTTCGATTCTTTCAACGTGTGGGATTTACACACTGTCGACAATGGCGTAAATGGCCATTTGTTCCCCCTCTTACACCCGGAGAACGCCACAAAATGGGATGTTATATTTGGTCATTACCTTGGGGTTGACCACGCCGGCCACCGTTATGGTCCCGATCATCCGGCCATGGGTGCGAAGTTGAGGCAAATGGACCAGGTCATCCGAGATCTCATCGCAAAGGTTGATGACAACACTCTGTTGGTTGTCATGGGTGACCATGGTATGGATTCGAAAGGTGATCATGGAGGTGAATCGAATGATGAAGTGGACGCTGCTCTATGGATGTATTCGAAGAGAAAGTTCTTTGGTCGTACCAGCCCTGATACTGCCGTGCCGCCGAAGACTGCGCGCGAGCGCTCTATTCCTCAGATCGACCTTGTGCCGACGCTGTCATTGCTTCTCGGGTTGCCGATCCCTTTTAACAACCTTGGATCACCAATTGAGGAGGCTTTTGCAGGACCCGGAGGACAGGATTGGAAGAATTTGGTTGCCGTCAATCGTTTGACATCTGCTCAAATTAAGAGGTATCAGCACGAGTACGCAATAACGCGGGGGGCTGATGATGGCCAAGAGTTCCGGTCGTTAAGCTTCTGGGAAACAGCGGAAGATGCCTGGCAAAGGTCCTCAAAGCGCGGCAAGCCGAACGCAGAGGCCTTGCGGTCCGTCTACCGGTCATATAGGGAATACCAGCGCCACACTCTCGATATATGCCGTGCATTGTGGGCTAAATTTGACGTCCTCAGCATGATACAAGGTGTTGGAATACTCCTCGCAGGACTTGTACTGTTGGTGTTTTATGCTCGTGGTATTAGATCGGACCGCACAGAGCTCACAAAACCGCTCCTTTCTGTTGTTGGGTTAAGCTCGGGCTTGGGCGCTGTTGTCGGTGGTTGTTTGACATTCAGTGGTGTGGCAGATATGTCAATAGCAGAGTCATCCGCTTTGTCGGCTGCCGTTGCGAGCATACTTGGAGCCTCATGGGTGGTTTTCGCGAAGCCTGGCCATTTGAGCTTGCCTATCCCCAACTCATTGTGGGGCTGGCTCGCTGTAATGTTCACTGTGACTCAGTCGGTCGGTTTTGCCTCCAACTCCTACACCATCTGGGAGGATGAGATTCTATTATTCTTCCTTTCCACTTTTGGTGTTGTTTCTGGCATATCTTCGATGCGCCAAACGTTGACGGCCGACAGGGTCTTGGGAGTCTATCATTCAATACTATTCGTCATCTTAGGAAGAATAGCATCGTTCTCTCGCCTCTGCCGTGAGGAGCAGATGCCGTTCTGTCGTTCCACCTATTATGCATCCGCAACATCCTCCACATCTGCCCCGTGGCAACTCGCCATACCTTTTCTCGTGACACTCATTCTACCCGCAGTTGTAAAGTCATTCTACGCCGGGTCGAAGTCTTACGAAGGAGCTGCTACTCTGTGGGTTGGGTATGGTTTTCGGCTCGGGCTGTTTTTGACTTCTATATTCTGGATGCTCGAAGGTGCGGATGATGGTGAATGGTTCTCGTTGAGCAAGGAAACATTGAAATCGATTCGAGTAATTCTCGCTCAGCTTGTTCTTGGTCTCGCCTTTGCTGTTGGTACAACAGCGTTTATATACTCGAAGCCATGTGTTAGCATCAGCGTCACACAAGGCAGTGCTGACTCCGAGAGTAAAAACAAGCCTACTTCCTCCCCATCGCAGCCGGGAAGGACAACCGTTACTATTCTGGGATTCGGCAACATCTACGGGACCCGGCTTTTCCTTCTTGTCGTCAATTTTTGCTTGGCCATTGTTCTCATGCAGAAACCTATGGGCCAGGGTGCCATGGGTCTGTTGCTGTGGCAAATCTTATCTTTGCTTGAAATCCTTGACACGAATGCACTGGTAATGAGTAATTCGGCCATTGGACCAATTGTTCTGGCGCTTCTCGGTTCCTTCTACTTCTTCAAGACAGGCCACCAAGCAGTTTTGAGCAGTATACAGTGGGAGACTGCCTTTATACCCCTATCCTCAGTCAAATACCCCTGGTCTCCTATCCTAGTGGTTCTGAACACTTTTGGTCCACAGATTCTCACAGCCGTTGCTGTTCCTCTCACCGTTCTCTGGAAACGGCCTTTGCAGCTTCATGACCAGTCAAGGTCTACCTCGTCGATGCCCAACAATCCTGCCATCAAGATCCTTTCAGACGTAGTGCAGGCTGCCTGCACTTATATACTCTATTTCGCCACCATCAATCTCGCAACTACGATGTGGGCCGGCCATTTGCGCCGCCACCTCATGCTCTACCGCATTTTCAGCCCTCGCTTCATGATGGGCGCCACCGTCCTAGGCGTTGTGGACATTGTCCTCATCTTATTCTCCGTGGCTGGCGTCCGCTGGGGCATGCTGAGTGTGGGTGAAATCTTCGGATGGTAGGCTGTGTACGAGACTTAAGCACCAATCTTGCATTGAGACAGGGTGCTCTGGGGAAGGAAGAGAGATGAAACAAAAACAAAAGGAAAAAAAATGAATTCTCAGCCGAAAAACTTCACCGACAACCTTGTCTCGCATATATCACACACTATATCGTGTTGTCCTCGCAGAATCGGAGGTTGATACACGATCGACCTCGACGAGGACCTTGTTCCTTGTATGTATTAATCATTCAGTTATGTATATTCTCTTGGCATGGATCGGGGATGATTATATAGGACTCTGGGTGGGTGGATTGCTGTTCTACTTCTGTATTTTTGAATCCTAATATATGAACGATGTACTGATATATCGACCGGAACAAAAAACTAATAAAATAACGTTCAAATTATTCCATATGCATTGTTTATCGAGCGCATCCTAGAACCAAGCAGTTGTACGGTTGTACTGCACTTGCATATATGGGCGTACTATGCGAGAAAACAATAGTAGAGGAAGGCAACAGCAGTACTCACGACCAGCCAGTGATTGACTAAATGATGTAGGTGGTAATGTTTATATATGTCATCAAATCCTTAACGGGGACTATCAGGAAAAACAATTCCGTAATTGTAAATCCGTCATTCCCAACTCTTCTACAGTACATGGCAGACATGGGTGATGAACACGCAAAACCTGAGTGCCAACAACAATCGAAACTCTATCAAGGACTTTTTTTTCCCGCTGCCAGCAGCTGCCAGTGCCTGTTTTCGTTAAGGTCCATGACACAACATTCATTTTTCCTTCACGTAGGTGGCCATGGAGGTAGTGCAATAGACTCATACTGGACCCAGTACACAAGAGAATCACACCGGTAGATGGTTGAGATTGAGCGGGGATGGTAACAAAACGAGATAACTTTTGTTTTTTTTTTTTTTTTTTTTTAGCACAGAAAGACAAAGGGGTATTGACACAGGCTGAATAACTGGAAATGTACATTAATCCATCATGGTGAAGAAGTCATAAATGAGAATATAGGCAGTGTCATAGAGGTGTTCCTTTCCTCTTTTTTTTTTGTTGCCCCTACCCTTTACTTCCGTTCATCTTACACTGAAGATTGCCAGATCAGGAACTCCATGTAGCACCTCAACCTCAGAGTAGACAGTGAGAGTTCTTTCACCGTCCCCATCGTGAGAAATCCAGGTTTTGGAGGATGTTGGCATCTGCAGACGCATTCCAGTCGGTAGCAAAATCTGACTGTGCAGGGGCACTACGTGATGGCAATTCTTCGGAGAATATGTTCGCCTTCGTGTTGCGGCGTTGGCCTGGATAAGCTCCCTCTGCGGTATCAGAGGTCTGAGTCTGAGAACCTAATGCTCGTTCCCGAAGTCTTTTGATCTCCCGTAATCGGTTTCGCCAAGAGGAAATATGCTCGCCTCCTTGACTGTTCCAGACTAGCGAAAATACTGAAGCGTTTAGGGCAAGAAATCGTACAAAGGCTGCCAGATTCTTTCCGGAGATTATCTTGGGCGCAGCAGCAGGTGAGATCTCTGGGAATCCAGGTTTGCTCATTACCTGGACGTGGTAAAAGAGCTTCTCGTAGCCCTCCGAGTCCATGTTTGCAGGCTCAAACCCACTCGCGATACGGCACACAGGACTAATTACGATATTCACGAAATTGAACTGTGACGGAATTGTATCAAAGTTGAACGGAATGTTTGACCGATTGAAAATGATGTTGACAAAATCATTTCCTATGTGGCGTTTTTTGTTAATGCAGGCAGGGTCGTTGTCGAAATTGGTAGGCATCATTGTCACTACGTGGTACACGATTTCCGTGACTCGGTCACGCCAGGCGTAGGTAGATTCCCCGTCAATATCGGGGTGCAACCCCTGTGTATTGAATTGAGCACCTCTGAGAGGAACCTTCGTTCCCAGCCCTGACAAAAAGTACTCATAGTCGGGACTACCACTAGTGTTGGAAAGTATATCCGCCTCGGACATCTGGCCATCATCGATGTAGATGACGCCGATCTTGTGCCCATCCACGATATCATTTCGGTCGAAGGTGCTGAGTGCCCGACGGGTAATGTCATCCTCGGGCAGGGGAATTGGCTGCATCGCGGTAGGCGTAGGGAAGGCCGTAGTTGTTAGCTGAAGCATGACATGACTAGGAAGGACAGCAGTGCGCATGCCGTCACCATGCAGATGAGCATCGGGTGTTGGAGGAACCTGATGTGGAAGGACTGGAGCAGTCCGTTGCTGGTACATGGCATACGTAGTTCCTGATGCCTGCCTCTTCGTGATTTGAGTTAGGCCGGACACACCAGCTATTTCCACAGTGACTATGCTCATGCCCACCACCCATGACTTCTTTGATACAGGGCCATCCGCCGGGGCTGGCGGGAATGTTGCATATGGAATAGTCTCGCCCAAATCGGTAAAAGCAACCCTTTGCATCAAGTCAAGAAAAACTTGACTCTGTTCTTCGACCATTTCTTTTCCATGCTCATCCCTAAAGATAAGCCTGCTAGTGATCCAATTGACATGCTTGGCCCGGTCTTGTAACTTTAACGATAAGAACCAAAATACCATCACGTGGTGGGTTAGAGTATAAATATATCTTGACATTCCGTCCTGAAGGGATGGGTCCGACATCTCAGCAGGAAGAGCAGCAGTCTCTCGCACGCCACTTCCGAGTTTCGCTGACAACTGAGGGTTCCGGTTTGTTGACTCCGAGGCTTTGAAGCGCTGTTCTCTAGAAGTCTGTAGAAAGCGAATGCAGATGCCGAACACAGTACGAATCTCCTCTTCTCGCAAATTAACATAAACGTCAGGTAATCGTGCGAGTAATGCAAGGAATTCCAGAATATGTACTGCAAGGTTGGCCAATGTGATCACTTTAGACATCTTGTCAAGGATTCCGTTCAATGATTTTGTCACGGAAAGTGGGATTTCATGACAGCAGACGGAAAGGGCGTGAATGCATCCACGAGAAGTACCTCCCCAGGATCCAATGATGCCCATCATAAATGAACGCACAAGTTCGTCTTCTTCGCTTTTAGCGAAGAATTCATGATAGCCAATTAGTACGCACAAGGTGTCGAATATATATCCCGCTACATCGGTCTTTTTCACGCCAGTCGATGCCGGGGGTTCACGGAAGGAATCGTTCTTGACCTGATCACACAGTATGCTACGCAATAGCTTGACTTGAGGAACTGCGTTACTAAAAAAATCTCTGTTGCGAAGCTGTGGTGCAAGATGAGTAAGAACATAGCTGTAAATCTCCCAATTGGTATCGCGATGCAACAGCGAGATGACAGTTTCTAACCACATGTTGGCTTTCAATGCAACCTTCTGCGCTGGATCCGATTCTAGATGATGGGATGTGTCGGATGTTGTATAAGCATATACAAACGGACTCGATTCATCGGGTGGTTGTTCAGGAAGTACCTGGGAGGCGGTGTGTGTCCAGACTGGTGGCGTCAACTTCGACGCACGTAGAGGGATGCCTGTATTTCTCCCAGAAGACTTTGAGGAAATACTAGCATTGTCTTTCGCTGATAGTTTACCGGAAATAGATGTCCTTTGGTTATCATTATCTGCACTGTAGTCTCCCGTGTGCTCGTCGGCAGTAGTGTGTGGCTTGGGGCCGGAATCAGCATTTCGAGCAGAAACGTTCATCAAGAAGTCATTCTCAGAGACAGACAGGACGGCGATAGAGCCTGAAGAGTCGCATCGGAGCCTAAATAACACCTTGAGCACTGTTAAGCGAGAGTCTACTGTTCTCTCCGAGGCTTGCGCTATCTTCAGAAGCGCCTCGAAAACCAGAATTGCTTTGTTCGCCGACAAGTTCAAAGAACGGAGAAACACCCTGACCAAGCCAACAGAGCAAACGTTGGCTAGAGATGACTCCAACATGCTGCCAGGCGAGGGCGAATGCGGGGAGGCTAATGTTGGCGACTCCGCGCCATGTGCTCCGTCTTTGCTCAGATCCTTGTTCATTGGCGAACCTAGAGTGTCTACTAAAAAAACGAAGGAAGTTTCATCGTCAACAAGGATAGAAGTGTCGACAACAAACGATACAAGTGACTCGAGGAACAAGATGTCATCCTCATCAGAGAAGTTTTCCAGCATGGAATTGAGGAGTCCGTGCGCTCGAAATTGGGACAAGTTCTCGTAGTTCGTGAAAGCCTCCTTCACCGTATCCAAAGCTAGGATGCGAATTTCTGATGGTTTAGTGCGAGATCGAACGAAACAGCGGATCAACCTCTGACAATGCCGTATCCAGTCAGGGTTCTCAGGGAAGCAAAGTCTTTCACCCCTCATTGTATTCAGAATAAGCTCAGCCTGGGGAGGCTCTACATGTTGACAGACATTTATCAGAAAACGCGTGGCTTCCAGCCTTTGCTGTCGATTCATGCGCTCCCAAACAGTCTCTAAAGCAGAGGCGATTTGAATAATGTTGGCTAAAATGCTGGACCTTGTATCATCCAACACACTGGCTCTTGGGTAAGATAGCTGTGAACTGGAGCTTGACGCTGAACATTCTCCGGATTCGTCAACAGCTCTGAGCGAACATGAGACAATTATGTTGATAAAAACCGACCAATCTCGTTCTAGAGCCACGTGGGAAAATTCGCCCTCAAGAACATTCAGACACAGATCTAGGACGTCTGCTTCTAGCCTGCCATCATCCTTCTTTAAGACAACTAGTAGAGAGTCCATCAACTGTTCAAACTGAAGCCGAGGCATACCATCTTGACCATACGCACGGATAAGATCAGTGAATACGTGTACGGTTCCACGTAGGATGTTCAGGTTTCGTCCTTGCTCTTCGGAAGATCCAAATAAAAACCCATAGAGACTATTCACCATTTCGTCCTGCCTCCTTGACCTTGCGAGATTACGCACGGTCCGTGATGTGGGGCCAGACAGCGACTTGACCGAGGCATAGATGTTGCATAGAACCTCTAGCATTGGAACGAAGCTCTCATCCGGGACATCTGAATAGAGAATTATAGCCTCAAACACAGCCAAAGAGTTTTTGATGTCGGCTGCAACGCTTGTCTTCTTGCAGATAATAAAGAGTTGATCAAGCAACAATCGGACCTCTTCGCTATTTGGGGGTTTCCTCTGTAGAGTGATTAAGTCAATAGCAAACTGCAGCAAGTCATCCAGGACTGCATCGTCATAGGCAAGTCCATTAGCTTTCGTGATTTTGGACTTTCTCGCTTTTAGTCGAGCGGTTGAGATCAGTTCATAGAGCGGGACCACACATGACGAGATGATTGGAATAATGGAAGAAGAAGCGAAATCTAACTTCCTTCCATGATCGGAAAGAGAAATTAACGAGATCACACGTGCAGGCACTACGTCGGACTCAGAGGGACATGATATCAACTCGAAGACCGCTTTTCTAGCTGCTGGAGATAGGTCTTGGCGCGCTGCGATAGCTTCCATTAATAGCGAGCCACTTCTCCGGGCTTCCGGAGAGGTCGCATGATGAATCAAATACGAGCCAGCCTCCCACAGAGCTGAAGATTGCTCAGAGGTAAACCAGTGAAGTGACTTTGACACCTGCTCTGCCTCTTCGATCGCATGAGTTAGGTTTTGTTTCTGCGCCAGGTTCCTTATAGACGTCTCGAAATCTGGCGCACCAGAAGCGTCTGAAGAGCTGGAAACAACACTGCCGCGATGCATTGATTCAAGCCCAAGAGCGATCCAGCTATTCCTATGTCCATCCGACGCCTGCGACAATGTATCACTGCTCTCTCTCCCTGGGATTGGCGAAAGCGATTTTGAACGGGCAACGCCTAATGATCTGAAAACGTCTGCGAAACTAGATGCTGTGTGTTTGTAATTGGAAGGTGATGAAGCATCGTCAGAAGACATACGTCCTAGCGGACGGGAGTTTGGATATAGGCCTAAGTCAACCGATTATATACCTGAAGATCCATAAATCAGCAAGAGCAAGAACCTGACCGGAGCTCACGCTTTACAGCATCCAGCTGACTATTTCCAACTGTGACATCACTTAAATACAGAAGGTGGTGGTTTACGTACCATTGACAGATCACATGAAGAAGTTCACAACATCAGGAGACCTGGTAGGAACATGAAGTTTGACCCAGATAAGACGGATAGCAGGAGGTTGAAATGGTCCGTGAATTAATTGAATAAGCACAATTCTATACCAAGCCAGATTTCATGAGTGAAGTAGGAATAGGCACAACTTTCAGAGTCAAGTCAAAGAAACATCCTTATAAAGACATGGAAGCGAACAGAATTAGTGATAGTAGGTTATCTCCAGAACGAAAGTGTGCCAAGACACCTTTCCCCTCCAAGCATCCATGATGATGATCTGGCGGAGGCTCGGATATGGTTAATCCGTGAAATCACCTGATGGGCAGAATCACCCCGCGGACATGTTGCTCACCGCCTGGAAACTGCAAAGCAACCCGCCAAACAAACTGCCCGTCCTGGAATCAAGCTCACGGCTTTTTTCCCTAGAGCGTTCACAAAAAGGTGGTTTCTGAAGATTCTGCCCACATTGCGATCTCCCTCTCTTTTACACATTAAAATTAATTCTCTTTCACTTTTATACTACCTCACTGGCTACATCTTCGGTACTACACATACATATCCCCGCTTCAATATGGCTGACAACCTTGGAGCTGTTGCGCAGCTTCTAGAAGCAAGCTTGGACCCAAGGCAAAATAAGCAAGGTAAACCCAGAATATTCTCATACAGTTAAATGTCCCACGAACGCCCAATGGCTGATCTTATTAGCCGAACTTGCTCTGCGCCAGGAAGAACAAAAGCCGGGCTATTCCTTGCAGCTCCTTCAAATCACGGCGTCCGGTTCCTATCCCTACAATACCCGTCTCGCCAGTGCACTTTGCTTCAAGAATTTTATCAAGCGAAATTACACAGATGAGGATGGAAACTATAAGCTCCAGCTCGATGAGGTGACAACCATAAAGCAGGAACTGATCAGCCTGATGATCTCGGTTCCTGCGGGCATACAGACCCAGTTGGGAGAAGCTGTGAGCGTGATCGCTGATAGTGACTTCTGGGAGCGATGGGATACTCTAGTGGATGTAAGCTCTCATTGCAAAAAAAAAAAAAAAAAAAAGCAGCGCATGTTTTCCTCTATTGACACTCGCAGGATCTCGTCTCAAGACTCCAACCGAAAAACCCTGCAGTCAACAACGGTGTCCTACAAGTTGCCCATTCTATCTTCAAGCGATGGAGGCCTTTGTTCCGATCCGATGATCTTTATACAGAGATCAATCATGTTTTGGGTAAATTCGGAAACCCTTTCTTGGCTCTCTTCGAGGTATGACTATTGAAATCGCACTTCTGTTCGTTTGAGCGGACCTATGCGAAATATTAATGGCGTTTACTAATACTTATCCTTTTACAGGGCCTCGACTCGTATCTTGAAGAGAACAAGACCAACAAGGACAACCTTGTCCAGGGATTCACGCAGTTGAACTTGATGGTCAAACTTTTGTACGATCTTTCTTGCCACGACCTTCCTCCGATGTTCGAAGAGCAAATTTCAGGGATAGCTAGTCTTCTGCTCAAGTACCTCACGTACGACAACCAACTGCTTCATACCGATGATGACACGGAAGCTGGTCAATTAGAATTCGTGCGAGCTGGAATCTTTGAAGTCCTCACACTTTGGGTACAAAAGTATATGGATGAGTTCAAGCCTCATGTCGAACAGTTTGTGGGTAGTTCTTGGAGCTTCTTGGCTACAATCGGCCAAGAAACAAAGTATGACATTTTGGTCAGCAGGGCACTCCAGTTCCTGACTTCAATTGCGGGTATGCCTGAACAGGCTGCCTTTTTCCAAGATGAGAACACTTTAAGCCAAGTTATTGAAAAGGTCATTCTGCCCAACGTGAGTCTGCGTGAGTCAGATGAGGAGTTATTTGAGGATGAGCCCATTGAGTTTATCAGACGAGACCTTGAAGGATCAGATAGCGAGACACGACGACGTGCTGCCACCGATTTTCTGAGGAAATTGGCCGAGAAATTCGAAACTTCTGTAACAAAGGTTGTTCTGCATTACACCGAAGGCCACCTTACTCAATACACCAGCGATCCGGCTTCCAACTGGAAGGCTAAGGATACTGCAACTTACCTCTTCTCTGCCATTGCAGCAAAGGGCGTTGCTACCACTAGCCACGGAGTGACTGCGACTAATTCGTTGGTCAGCATCACAGACTACCTCCAGAAACATCTTGCTGCAGACCTAGTTGCTGGGGATGGTGTGAATCCCATTCTCAAAGTCGATGCAATCAAATACTTGTATACTTTCAGGAGCCTCATCACTAAAGAGCAATGGCAAGAAGTGCTTCCTTTAGTGGTGAATCACCTGGGTTCTTCGAACTATGTTGTCTACAGTTATGCAGCAATTGCTGTTGAAAGGGCACTCTACCTTACAGATAATCAGGGTCAGCCAATCATTGCACCCAACACAATCACGCCTTTGGCCAAGGATTTGTTAGAACACATTTTTGCGTTGATTCAGAAGGATCCGGCCCCCGAGAAAGTGCAGGAGAACGAATTCTTGATGAAATGTGCTATGCGGGTACTCATTGTTATTAAGGAGGGCGTAGTACCTCATACAGACTCTGTTCTACAAAATTTGATCAACATCACCGAGGTCATCAGCAGGAACCCGAGCAACCCAAGATTCTACTACTTCCACTTTGAAGCTCTGGGTGCCTTTATCAGGTACGTCGGTTCCGAAAGCTCTTCTAGCACCATGCATCTACTGACAAGCATAGATTTGCTGCCCCGGCGAACCCCGATAAGCTTGAGCAATCTTTATATACCCCCTTCGCCGGAGTGCTCCAAGGTGATGTGCAAGGTAAGGATGGCTATAACTCGGTGATCGCTTGGTTCTTGAGAACTGATATTTGCTTAGAATTCATGCCCTACATATTCCAGCTCTTTGCGGCACTTCTCGAAGCCAATCCTTCTGGATCGCTGCCAAATTACTACCAGAATTTGGTTGCCCCTATCCTCATGCCTGTCATGTGGGAGTCGAAAGGCAATATCCCTGCGCTCGTGCGACTCCTTTCGTCCATCATTGCCCGCGGTTCTCAATACATCTTGGAGAACCAGCAGCTTTCCAATGTCTTGGGTATCTTCCAGAAACTGCTTTCCACTAAGGCGAATGAAAGTTATGGTTTTGACTTGTTAGAGTCCGTTGTCGCCAATTTCCCTCCGTAAGTTAACCGTTATATTAAGGGTTCGACTTCTTCAGGTTCATTAACACCATCACAGAAACTCGCTGGAGCAGTACTTTATCTCAATCATGCAAGTCATTCTTACTCGCCTCCAGAATTCGAAAACGGAAAATCTCACTGGCAGATTTGTCCGATTCTACCACTTCATTTCTGCCCACGATGAGAAGGGCTACAGCGCCGATTTCTTCATTCAAGTCACAGATAAAGTGCAGTCTGAGTACGTGAACTCTGAGAAAGTCGTTTTTGAATGTCTTCACCCTACTGACTTTATAAAGCCTGTTCACTCCGATCTATCTGAACATAATTCTCCCTGATACGCAGAAGCTTGCTCGTCCGCTGGATCGCAAAACTGCAGTGCTGTCATTCACCAAGACACTTGCCAATTCCGATGCGTTTGCGAACCGGTACAAGAAGGGATGGGGCTTTACATGTGAGGCCTTGCTTAAGCTCCTTGAGCTTCCCCCCCTCCCAGCGAGCAAGGACGACATCATCGCAGAGCATGATGTTGAAGATATGGCATTCGGTGTAGGGTTCACAGCTCTGAACACCGTGCGACCGCAGACCAAGGACCCATGGCCGGAGACCGGAGCTGACCTTAAGGCTTGGGTTGGCCAATACCTGAAGGAAGCTGACAAGAAGTACAACGGACGAATTTCTGGGTTTGCACAGGAGCGTCTGAGCAACGATGCCAAGACAGTCCTCGGCAGCTACATCGCTTGAGGAAGAGCAGCAAGTGTCAAGCAGGTGTCTGAGAAATTATTGTTATCCTGCCCTAGGGTAGTCGGTACCGGCGGTATAACAAACCGGGACAACTAGTCTCGATATCTCGAAGCAAAAGAGAGAAATGAAAAAATGACAAAATGAAAAAAACCGAATATGCCTTTACGAACTGTTATTAGATGATACAAAAATGTCACTCGCCCTTCTACATGCGAGATTATTCCTTGCAATACCGTCCTGTTGACTGTGAACATCGATTTCCACATTGTAGACCCACGATGAGTAGAAAGATCTGACATATCAATGATATCTATGAGTCCGTAGACCCTGATCATTTGTCCTGCGTCTGGTTCGCTGGGACTGTCTTTGACGACTCATCTCCGACCATCTCCTGATGGCCTTCACCATCATGGTCCTCCTGCTCTTGCACTCCTTCGTGGCCCTTCTCCAATTCGCGATACTTTCTGCGGCTCTTCTTCACCTTACTAGCCTTCTTCTTCCGAGCACGATCAACTTTGATCGCTGCGCGGCTCTGGTCTCCTTTCTCTAGCTGCTCCACTTTATCGGCGAGAAGTTGTCGTGCGATCTTCTCATTCTGGGAACGGGAGCGAGTGGCCTGTGACTTCACCACGAGACCGGTAGGTTTGTGAATGAGCTGAACGGCAGAGTTGGTTTTATTCTGCCGATCGTGATTAGCCAACGCCAATTTGAATGAAACATTGAGTCAATGCGTACAATCTTCTGACCTCCAGGGCCAGTGCCCTTGAGATATGATATGGTCAGATCGGCATCGTGGATTTTCAACCGGGGCGGTAATGGCTTATCGGTAAGGTAGACGGTGGTTGTGAAGCATCTAAGCGGGGCGGATTGTTTGGTATATGGGACGAGATTACGCGGGATAAGGGTTCGTAGTAGTAGCATGGTTCATGATGGCTACTGTTTTGGCATTCTGCGAGAGGTTATATTACCATGTTACAATACATACACTTCGAGGTTTCGGCTTCTAACTGCAGCAAATCCGCATAAGAACTAGTCCCATTACGATTTAGGGTGATATCAGCTGAGGCAGCTGAGGATACGAGTACGAGTACGAGTACGTTTGACTGCCCCAGGCAGCTATTCTTATACCACGATGGGATATTATCGGACCGAATCTCGAAAGGGCGATGGATCACGGACAGCGAAAAAAAGAGGGATCTTTTCTCATAGCATTGACTCAACGTACTGCCATTAACTACTACGTACCATTCGTCCCTGCTCCTCCTACAATCGTCATAGCTGATGAACCTGCTGATGAATTAACCCGAATGATGTGCAGGATCGTCAAGCTGGACCCTCAATCACTACCTAAAAAATGTGCCAAGCGTAGGGTGACGTACGCCTCTAGCGGGTTTCAAAGGGGTTGAATCTGACAGTCAGAGAGGCAATTGAGAATCTGTGTGTTGATAATCAAGCAAGGTTCAGAGAGTTTCAGAAACAAAAGAAAGAGCAATTAATTTGTGACCTATTGGGAATACTCATTCACAATTTCTCCCTTTTGTTTCCTATTTATTTTTAATTTTAATTATATATTTTTCTTTTTTTTAAAAAAAAACCCCCCTCTCCATCCATTCCATGTGGTGTAATGTACATAAGATGGTCGAGAGTCTAGACAAGATACTAAGTCGATTCAATGGGTGCTCTGGACCCTGAAGTGGAGCTCCAATTTCAGGTGCCACCAATGCACGGATTGTGGCTCAGTCAGTGGATTTTCCCCCCAATGTGAAACACCGTTCGGAATCGACGAACTAAATGAGAAACTTTTGTTGGTCAAAGCTATTCTTAGTCAAAAAAGGTCGTTCATAAATTCATATTCGTCAAGGTCTAGTGAACAAAAATTAAACGCATCTTGACGTGCAATTCAACAACATCCTTTTTGTTGTCTCCCCCGCAATGGTATAATCTTTTATTCGCTATTTGACCATTTTAGCTTCTGTACACCGACAGGGACATTTTTGTCGATCAAACCCTGCACCTGTTCTTTTTCTTTCTTTTTTTCTTTTCCCCCTTTCTCTTCAATCTTACATTTTCCATTTTTTTGCTGTGCCCTCCCGGAAAGTCCATAAGGGTAATTATAGTTATGGATGCCTGGTAACCATCATCATCTTACCAAACAATTGCTTCTCACCGGCAACACCAAAATACCACGTGGTTACTTCCGCAATTCAATCTGACCCTCACTTCCCGTCCCCCGGCTTTTCTTTTTGTTGAAAAAAAGGAGTGTCCGTACTTTCAGGGGCAAATTCGACCAAGAAGCGCCCTCTGTCACTCGGCTCGTAAACTTCAACTTTTCTGAAGTGGCATTTTTTTTTTTTTTTCGCCGCTCAATCCCTCCGTCGCAGACAGCAAACATTGCATTGCGATCATGACATTCTTACTTTGGATCCCTGCCTCTTTCGCCCGTTGGATTCGGTTGAAGATATATCAGTATGAGGTGACTTTTGCTGTATATATGCTCACCCCAACCGAAAAGTTCATTTTTAGTATGCTCAGAGAAAAGGCCACTGGAGAACGAAAGAATCACATTAACAGACTAAAACAGACTCCCTCCTTCTTACCCTGATCTCAATGATCATCACCGCTATCTATGTCTACCTCCCTGACCACATCAGATCCATCTACGGCCACCTCTACTATTACTGGGCTGGTGAACGTCCCTTCATATCCTCCGCCTTGCCATCGATCAGCTCAGTATTCCGCGAGACCGGCACCCAAACGCTAGAGGTCATGTATGAGACAGCAAAAAGTAATGCTGCTGCTGCCACCGATACAATCCGCGAATTATAAGTTTCTTCTATTGGCAATGGCGGGCGACCCTTTCCTTCTTCCATTCTCCTGTCCCGGCCGCGGCGGATTCTAGCTATCCGGTGTCTGTGTTACTCAAGCGTGATACCATCGGCGCTATCTCTTGTGTAATGCCCTTATCAACATACCTTTGAATAATCTCTACCTTTCCACCTCTTACGCATTTTTGGTCCTTGAGCATGGATTGAGGCCCCAGCCTAGCAGCACTGCCTGCGATGTCTGGACGCATCTGTTCCATGTTGGCGTTGTGATGTTGTTCATACGGAGTTTGAGCGATATGTTCCTGAGCAGGCCGGCGCATCCTAGGAGTTCTTGTGTTCATTCTTCGCTCTTTCTGCTTTTTGGCCTTCAGGGTTCTGAACACTCATAGCAGCGAAGCCTTGATTATTACTGTTACGATGAAATACCCTTAACAGCCAAGTCAGCTTTATTCTTCCCCCCCTAAAAGATACCATCGCTATCGAAATTATAACTCTATGCCCCAAAATCGCCCACATCACAATAGTTTTGTAAGCGCCTGTTTGCATGGTATTATTCAACACGCCGGGCTTATAACCATTATTTTCAACCATCAAATGATACTAGGACATAGCCCTGCATAGCAGTGGAGATAAATGATGTCTCAACGAAAGAATGTACAGGGGAAATAAAACTCGTAACCAAAACTAGATGCCCATTTTAGAACCGAATTCAACTCCCAACGTGCCCAGAGAAGAGTGTTAAACAAGAACAACGTAAAAAGTAGTACACGTGCAACTGCCACATGGTAACTCCACCAACCCTTTATCAAGACTCCCATGCCACTCTAGCCCACGCTAGGCAGCGCTCCCTTTTGTATAGACCCAGACCCCACCCCAAATTACTTTCGACCAACGCAGTCCTAGGACGTTCCCACAAGCCCGTGCCCATAAACCTCAAAAATTTACTCCGCGTTTTGTGCCTGACCCTCAGCCTGCATTTGAGCTTCAGCCTGGGCCTGGGCCTCTCGTTGGCGCTTCTCTCGCCTAATAGAATCCACCATGCGCATTCGCGCCAGTTCCTTATCAATTTCTTCCTTATCGAGGGGAATCTTATGCGATTGCTCGGTAGTAGGCCAGAATCCAGGGACACTGAAGCGGTCGTCGAGGTTTGTTCCGAAATAATACATCCATCCAATCGGGAAAAGAACGTACATGCCGAACTGAAACAGTCAGAGTAAACCTCTAGGGATAGCGCATGGTTGGATTGGCCAAAGAAATACCTTGAAAACCTCGAGGTTTCCACCTCGTAATCTCTGCAGAATGTTGGACATTGTGAAGCGTGGTGTTCAGATGCAGTGGAGGGGTGAGAGGCAAAAAGGTACTGAGCGAAACCTTGATTTTTACTCCCGAATTCTCGTTGCTCGCGTTTCCCCTTCTTCTAACAGAGTGTCAAAATTTAGGGCGATACCAAGGAAACTGCGCAAATGATTTGTATAAAGATCAACAATGAACCAACGAATGGCCGAACATACGATATGCATTACAGAGCCTCCGGCTTGCCGATGATCAGCTACGCAAACAAGGCAAACTTACCACGTGCCATTCACCTGACCTAGATCACTTGACCAGCTGATAAGCCTCGGCTGCATGCCTTCGGCCCGTCGGTCTCCCCGCAATTTACGAGCGGCAGTATAGCCGTCAAATTGGCAGGGATATCGACATCCGGGGAGTCGCTGGTCGATTACCTCCGTGCCGAGTGGAATTTCCCCTCATATCCACTACTTATCTGACATAGAATAGATATATAATTAGAAGTCGATAAAGAAGCCATCTCCACTCGACCGTCAACTTATTTGTCGAACATTCTCTTGACGCATACTACTAAATCTAGTCCTAATCCACTGTCCACTATTCGATTCCCCATATAATCTTTCAGTCAGCTATAGACACAATGGCAAACGAAGACCTCGTCAAGGTTACTTACCAAGACCGGATTGCAATCATCACATTCAACAGACCGGAGAAGCTCAATGCCCTCAACCAAGACCTATATTACCTACTCGGGGAACGTCTCCGGGAAATTGACCAGCGCGAGGAAATCTTCATCACCATCCTAACCGCCAAAGGACGATTCTTCTCAGCGTAGGCACCATGTCCTTGATAAAGCAAGCCAGGACCCAATTGATCTAACACCCTGTAGCGGAGCAGATGTTACCTCGACCCGCCCATCCGGCGACCTGAGCAGCAATGTCCGCCGCGAGCTCACGCGGTCCTTCGTCGTCAACAACCTCGACATCACGAACACCGTGGCCCACCACTCCAAGATCCTGGTAGCTGCTCTCAACGGTCCTGTAGTCGGCCTTTCCGCTGCACTGGTCGCCATGGCCGACTTCATCTACGCCGCGCCGCATACCTTCCTGCTCACCCCGTTCTCCTCCCTTGGTCTTGTCGCCGAGGGTGGTTCTTCGCGCGCTCTTGTCGAGCGTCTCGGCATCTCCAAGGCTAACGAGGCCCTCATCATGAGTAAGAAGATTACCTGTGAGGAGCTTGTGGCTACTGGATTCGTGAACAAGGTTATCTCTGCGCCGTCGGGCAGGAAGGATGATTCGGATGGTTTCCTGGAGAAGGTCCTCGAGGAAGTTGAGGATCGTCTTGGAACTCATCTGAGTCAGTCTAGTCTCCTGGGGATTAAGGAGTTGATCCGCCGGCCGGAGCGAGAGATTCTGGACCGTCAGAATTACCTTGAGGTGTTTGCTGGGTTGCAAAGGTTCTTGAAGGGTATACCTCAGGAGGAGTTCAGGCGGTTGGCTTCGGGAGAGAAGAAACATAAGCTGTAGTGGATTCAAATATTTATGGCTGAGATGTTTTGTCGAATCCTGTATATACGGCTCAGGGGTTTTTAGATATACTTTTTCAGGTTAAGGACATGCCATGAGTTACTGAATGGGATGTTTAGCTACACTGGAAATAGCTTTACTTGGTTACCAGTAGGCGACACCTGTTTTTTTATTTCTATGGAATAATGATGTGTCCGTTATTTCCCCGTTGCTTTTCCCTTATCCATTAGATCATAAACGCCGTCTAATCCCCGATTACTCCGTTGCAATAAAGCTGGGAAGCCTGTTACTGTCCACCTTCACTATCCGTATCCGACTCTTGGGCCTGTTTGGCTAGAATGTCCTGCCATTTGCCTAAAAATTCACTCATACCACCTGGGCCTGAAATTGAAGCATCGACGACCTCCTTTGGCAGTTTGTGAGCTGAGTACTGTGGTGTGGTAAACGCATAAGCTTCCGGATCATCACGCTTCACGAGACGGAATTCGGGGAAGAAAGGGGAATCCTCGTCCGCTTCATCACCGGCCTCATCCTCTGTATCTGACGACTCAGAACCGTCAGGGGCTCCCACTACATCAATGGCAGTGTTCCCATTGAGGGACAGTCGGACAAACTGCTCTTCGGCGTCATCCTCTTCCTGGATTCCGATTGGGTCTTTCATGTTCAAGATCTCAAGCCAGCTGAACAACAACGGATCGGTCCTCACAGCCCACGGATTGATGTCAATGAGCCAAACACGCTGATGTGGAGGAGGAATGTACACATCGAAGACAAAGCTAGGATCAGGGAATGTATCCTTCAGGTTCTCATCGAAGAATGCTTGAATCCGGGATCTGAGGGTCTCGCGCAAAGGGAAAAGGAAGTCGAAGTGGTTTTGATCCCGCTGACAAATACAGAGAAGCACGCGATCGCGCACAAAGCACCGAAACTCAAGGGACGGGTTGAAGTTGACGTATTTGCGAAGCACGAGATGGTATGGAACATCAGGAGTGGTCATCGAGTTCGGTGTATCCGGGACACAATCATCGAAGGGAAGCTCCAGGTCATGGCTGATAAAGTCACTGCTCTTCAAGAGAAGGTAGATATCGTTTGGTGTGCGGCATTGCATGTCGTTTGTCGCGGCCATCCAGGTTGCATCTTTGGGGGCGCTCCAATTCAACTTCGGGGTTATGATACCTCCAAGCTCCGAGATTGTCGTCTTGATCTGGGCGTGGATTTCTTCCCATTCGGTCGATGGGTCTGGCTGTTCGTCGGCCTCGTCATCGGAATACGTGTCTAGGTTGTCATCGTCTGTGGGCGTGGCATTTTCGGGCGGTAATACGATACCGTCCGCGCGGAGGTAGGAGGTGAACGGCGCAGTCAAGGGGATAAGGCGCGATTTCGGTGTGAGCGCACGGTAGCTAGGAGAACCTTATGAGTACAGTGTATGGTTCACAAGTAGAAAAACATACCGAGGTTGCCAGTCATGATACGAACAGTGCAAGATGTGAGAGTAAGTGACTGGAGGAAAGGGGAGTCGCTGAGGCAGGTCTGTTGAGGCTTCCGCCGAAGGCGGCACCTCGGTGTCAGAGTGAGGCATTATATCTGCAGTAGTTGTGATCTTCAATATGGTCAAAAATGTGTTTTAAAGTGGGGGGCAGAAAAAGATAGGGAAGTCATTCCGCGGGGTTTTATTTGAAAGGATGAGTCAAATCACTTGCCTCTTGCAGTATGGTCAATACCAATATGACAATACATTTACAGATCCACGCAGTGAATTTCTGGAACAATCTCTTACGGGGTCCATGCTTTTTACGTACCGCCTTTGGTCAGGTACTAGAGGTTAAAGAATGACCTACTTTAGGTAGGCGGTGTATATTCGGAGTGGCTGTTCCAGAGATTACATTGCATGCCCTCGTATGCTCCTACCACGTGCTGCCTCAGGCATATGCCTTAAGCGTCATTACTGCCTGTGTAGCAACACGAAGCTGCAGCATTCCGCTCTGTTGGCCACTCTCGGCTTCGACCTGTTTCATATTTCATAATGGCATTAGACGGTCCAGATCCACAGAGCTTGAATACATGGCAGGATGCATTCCAGTATCCAATTCCTACTGTGCGCCGTGTGGAACAGGAGCTCCGTCGGGACATCGCCAGCAATAAGGAGAAGCTCCGAGCTCTCGTTGGGTATGACAGCAAATGCCAATTAATTCATATTCCAAGACTAACTCATAGCGCGTATCCAGGACGAGATATCGAGAGCTTGTTGGAACCGCCGAAACGATCGTATCGATGAACCGCGAGATGCAGGAAGTCGATGCGACCCTGGCAGATATCGGACGAAGATGCAACCCACGATTAATGGAAAAGAAAGTTACACATTTCAGTCAGATCAAAGGAGATGTTCACGACAAAGGTATATATTGCCGCGTACTTGAGCCTCCACATGCTCGGGAGCTGATCAGGGTGTAGGCGCAACCAAACAAGCCGTTGGGGCTCAGCTTGCTTTACTTCATCGTTGTGAGACGGCTATATCTCGGCTACTGAGGAGGCGTGTTTCTCTTCTTCTGGGAGCTAAGCTTGTGGTTGTTTCTCGACTCCTGCATAAAGCACTGTCCCAGCAAAATACGGTGCCCCCGTTTCTCGAAAGCCTCCGGAATCAAATAGCTTCCTTGAGGCAGACCCTTTTGAGAAGGGTCAACAAGTGCCTAGCCTCAGCTTCATCAACAGCAGATGATATTATTGAGGTCCTAGCTTCTTACTGCCTAGCTACGAGCTCCTCCTCCGAAGATGCTATTCGTCACTTTCATAGGGTACGAGAGGAGGTCATTGAGAGCCAACTAGGGCTTGACGACCCGTCAGGAGGGAACATTCTGAAGGCTCTGGGACTATATGTTAGTACACTTCAAATATCCAAGATCTTACTTTCCCGTCGACTATCAGATGTTCTTGGCAAATTGAAAGCACGCCCTATCTTGACTGATCCGGAAATTCACAATCTTGATGACCTTAGTCTTGATGTTCTGGGGCGTTGGGTGCCACCCGATGTGACTAACTTCACACCATGGATTAAATTGAGTGAGCTGTCCAAGTCCGAAGTGGAGAAAACGCTGAAAAAATGGTCGAAGCAAGCCTTCGAAAAGTTTGTCCAAGGTTGTCAGATGAACTTGAAAAGCTGGCCGAACTTCGCAGAGTTGCTTTCGCTTCGTGAAAAAGCCTTGGAATTCTGGCTTCGCTCTTGGGCCTCAACAATCACACATTCATCTCTTCAAGTGTTAGAAGGCATTCGAGGGATATTCAACAATCGTCTGATGGATATCTTATCTGATCAGGCTAGGTCGTTGGCGGACTTTGGCCAGGATGTCACATCCAAGATCTCAACTTGGGACAACACAGACCACGCAGTCTCTCAGTCACTTTGGGATCATGAACTGATGGTATCCGATTACTCAAATGGTGCCGACGCCTTCAAAACAGCCATTTCTGATAGACTCCTTGGTCGTGATGAAGAGGTTTCTAATATCTTAAGGGGATATCAATCTTGGCTCACGTCTATTGAAAGATCCAAAGAGTCCATTGATGAACTACGGCAGATTCGGTGGAATGACATTATCGAGGAGGGCGAAGATGAAGACTTTGATCTAGATACCACAGCGGCATTAAACGAAGATGACCCTCGACTGCTACACGGTGCACTTGAGTCTGCTGTCAGGAAAGCCTTCGATGCTCTTCAATCTTCATTCGGCGATGCCTTCCAAGCCTTTGGAGACTCGAATCATAGTGGAAAGGCTGCATTTATTCTTAGACTCATCAGGCTCGTTCGGCGAGGCCTCCCCCACCAACTTATTGCCGGTGGATTTACGTTCGCCAAAGATATTGTTCCTCAATTGCAGGAAATGCTTGCTACTGAGGTGGTCACGCAGGCATCTCCGTCGAAATTGCTAGCCAAACCGGGTTCTCGGGTTCCAGGCCGAAGCCTTTGGGAAGGCGATCCTGAACTTCCAATCCAACCATCCCCCTCTACTTTCAAGCTTCTACGTCGACTTGTAGGATCCATGGATCGTTGCGGCCCCGGGCTTTGGGATGTCACAACTGTCCAAGTTCTCAAACGAACCTTACAAGGGGAGCTCTCAAACGCTATCACCTCGGGTATTAAAACTCTGAGTTCTTGTGACACCGAAAATAGCAAAGAAAATACTGCGTCTGATAGCGGGGAAACCCCCAGTGAAGGTCAAAACGGTGATGATGAGGAGCGGGCAAAGGGTGACGACGTAAGCGAGTCTCGAAATGCTCGTCATTCAAAACTTCAACTCTATTATGATACTGCCTATCTGAAGAATGCATTGGCAGTGAAGGATTCTGGGCAGAATCTACTAAGGGGCGTTCTAGAAAAGCTTCGCAGCGATGTTGGATCTGCGGATAACGCTGCCATGACCATGGAACATAATGCTGCGGAGTATTGGAAGCGTACCCAGCTGTTGTTCGGGCTTTTAGCAATTGGCGCGGAGCAATAAGCTGGCCGTCGTTTTATTCTAAGATACGGAGAGGTAGATAGTGCTAGAAGAAGTCCGTTTGTATATAGTAATTGAATAATAAACATGGGAAAAAGTTACTACTTGGACTCTGCAGACACCTTAATGACGATAAGATGCGGCTATGATCCGCTAATCCCAGACAGGTTGGTTGTTCCGCGGGGGATTCTCACCGCCCACGTCACGTTTCCGGGTACTGCATCAGTTGGCCGCGGGAAAACGGAATGGTTCTGGTGACTGATTCATCCGCCACACTTGCTCCATGTTTTCAACGCCGTCTTTCCTTGGACAAACTCCATAATCATTCTCTTCGCCATGGCTACCCCGAGGCTACCCTTCCTCTACCCGAACTTGATGCGGGCCGTACGTTCATGCGAACCCGCTACCCATCGCTCCGTACGGATCCCGTCCAAGAACGGCCACGCTCCTTTCCATACCACTCGACGGCGGGCTCAAGAAACATACCATCGACGATACGGGCCTGCTGCAGAGGCGAACCTGCCCCCTCCATCACGACCTAAAGATGAATTGAGTCATGCACAAGTGCCACAGCCAGCGCCGAAAGATACCAACACCCCGCCGAACACCGCTCCTCCCGAAAAACTGCCCCCTCAGGATACCAAGAGTAACACTCCAGAAGCGTCTTCCCAAGCGAAGGACCAAGAGACCTCAGAGTCTTGTGACGAGAAACAATCGGAAGAGCCCACTCCGCACGAGGAATCTGCAGGCGAAAACAACGATGTCGAGGCCCTCTCCGCCTCTCCAATCGAGAACGCCGAAGAGCGACACGAAGAGCGACACGAGCCTCCAAATAGACCAGACCCTCTCGATGGTGTCCTTCATATGCCTTCTCCCTCATCCTATTTGATGCCGTCCGGTGCGGCTACTCCCGATGGTAAACCACATTTGACACCGCCCCCCTATGTCCATCATTTCGATACCTACTCCCTAGTCCGTGACCTCTCCAAAGGTGGTTTTACGGAAGACCAGTCTGTCACAATCATGAAAGCAGTTCGGAGTATATTGCATAACAACCTCGACATGGCAAGGCAGAACTTGACTTCTAAGTCCGATGTTGAGAACGAATCATATCTGTTCAAGGCGGCTTGCTCGGAGCTCCAGTCATCTTTGCAGACAGCTCGAAACTCCGAAATGCAGCGACAGCGTGCGTCGCGGACACAGCTTCAACACGAAGCCGATATTCTCTCCCAGCGAACGAACCAAGAGCTTGCCGGTTTGAAAGACGATATTAAGGCGATGTTCAACGACCATAAGATGACGACGCGAGAGCAACAGCGAAGCATAGATACCTCGGTTCAGGAGCTTAACTATAAGATCACGGTCTCGCTGAACAGCGACGGTAAAAGTGAGATTGAGGGTCTACGTTGGATTCTGACGAGAAGGGCCGCATTCGCTATTGCCGCAAGCGCTTGTATGTCCCTTATTTTCTCGTCAGATGTTCTAAATGCTGACCGGACACAGTCATGATTATCTCGTTTCTCAAATTCTATTCGTCACGCAAGGCACAGGACGCCGCTGAGAAGAAGAAAAAGGCATCGTCTAAAAAAGCTACAGAGAAACAGGCAGCGAAGGAACCCATTATTGGTTCTGTTGTGCCAGTTCCAGAGGTACATCTTACCGAATCTCTGGGTTAAGAACGCTGCTCTATGACCTTGTTGGTAATTTTTACATTTCCTTTGTCACTGCATGTAAAACATATTATTTATGCTCGATTAAATGTTCACTACTCCCACGCACTGGACTCGCCCCTTTTCTACATTTATCCTCGATACCCCAGGGTCAAGCTTCCAGTTGGAATATAGATATATAGACTTCCATCGAATTTCAATTCTTTCATGACAGATCACCTGCCCCCTCTAAATGTACATATATCCAAGGCTTTTCCAATCTAAAACCGATCATTGGCAACCTGCTTAATACGTCCGAATCAAGGGAAATCAAGGAAGAAAATCGTTTATGGAATTCGTCTATTATTGATTGAACATACATGCATAAAAACAGGGATTCGTTAGGAGTCGACATATCAGCAACATGAAGATAGTGTGGGGGGATGAAGGCAGAAAGAAAATGCCCAGAGAAACACACAGCACGGTCTTTAAAGTTCTAGAAATCGAATCTCAATGCAATACTAGGCTCATTCTGCTGGGCTTGCACACTGTCTCTGGCACTCTTATGGGTGCCAGAGTCAACATTCACACTTCGAAGGATGTCCTCGAGAAGCGCTTTCTGTTCCGGAATCATTGTAGCCACAAGAGCCCGGAATACTGACTGGTCCGTCTTGGCGAGTTCCAGAAGGTGAGCAGCTGTCTCTTGGTAAACGGCTTGTCCTTCTCTCTTTCCACGTGCAAGGAGGGCGGACATGACGATGGAAAAGGCAGTGGGTATATCACTGGCGTTGCTAACGTAGGAAACAATTGTGCGTGCGATGACGGTTCTTGAATTCTCTGGATCGTTGGGGACGTCGCCATTTTCCATAGGGCAGCCGACGAGGAAGCTAATCAGGCGAGGGAACAAGTATCTGGCAATTACTTCGTCTGTGAGAGATCCTGTCGAAGCCAGAAGGATTGATCGGAGGCAGCCTGCCGCAACGTTTGCGAGACCGACGTCCTGAAGGCAGTCTAGGAACTCGTTGAGAATGCGGACAATAGTGGGGTCATTAGGGGGGAGGACATGGCCTCCTGTGGTTAATAAGATGGTGATCGCTAAAAGCGTGTTCTTGGCGCAAGGCAACGAGGACTCGGACTCGCGACGCTGGGCGATTGTGAGAGTGGTGAGGAAACGTGTGAGGCAGCCGCGCAATTGGCGGGCGACCACGGGAAGGTTACCAGACTTTCCTGGTCCAACATCGTCTGGATGGCTTATACTTTGAACAAAATGCCTGAAAATTGGAAGTGCTTGAGGAACGACTTCCGATTGGCACAACCCAGTGGCAAGAATGGTGGTGAAGATGTGTAAGATGCATGCATTAAGGTCATTGCGAATGATGGAGGGGAAAATGGACGCGACGTTCACGAGGGATGACAGGGCGAGGCGGATGAGTGACAAAGCATCATCTGAGCCCACGTTGAACCGCGCGAGTGGCACCGATTCACGAAGGTTTGGCAGTAGCCCGGCAAGAACAAGAATAATACTTCTGGTCAGCTCGAAGAGCTGCTCAATATCATCAGACAGATGGTCGCTTCGTCCCTCGCTTCCCTTTGCAGAGGGATGATCTAGGGACAAGTTCCGCGCAATTTCAACGATGACATTCTGGATGGGTGTCCCTTCAGTCAACGCGAGGCGGTCAAGGGAATCCATTGTCTCCGAGAAAATAGCTTCCTGATAGATGGCATTTCCGGAGATTATTGGCCGGAGAATTCGCTTGAGAGCCTGGAGAATCTCTAGTCTCTGCGACGCCGTAGTAGACTGGTCAACAAGTGCTTCGAATGCCAAGCCAAATAGAACGAAGAAGAATGCAACTGGTTCATCTCGGTAATTAATGTCGTTTCCTTTTCTCTTTGTCTCTTCGTTTGTTGCATCCTCGGTGTCCTGGGACTTCTCAACGGGTTCCTCATCTGGCTTCGTTTTTCCGTCTAACGCGTCGAAGACGAAATCGATATCTTTCTCTACTAAGCCCGCGATGGCATCAACAAGGCTCAGCCAAGTGTCTTGATAGAACTATAAATAAGGTCAGCTTCTGTACAATAAGACACTTATGATTTAGGCGTAAGTCGCTGACCTTGAGAAGAGTCTCTCGATTCAATGCAGCATATACCTCGTCCAAATCGTTGCTCAGTGGCCCTGTTCCTAAGCTACCAGATATGTCTGGTTCGAACCGTAGGCGAGCATATTCCTGCAGGGAAGAAAGCCACAGCGGCGTAAGTTTGGCGAGATGAGACTGTACTACCTCATTCAAGTAATCTTGCTCAATACTTGCTATTTGAAGCCGAGCCCAAGCAGAATACAGTGCCATCTTTACCATAACTCTGGCGTTTGAGTTGAGACCCTTCAAGTCTCCAATCTCAGTAGTGTCCGGATTTTCTGTACAATATTAGTTAGCATTTATATCAATAACCATAAATCTCGCGACTCACTTGAGAAGTTCTCAAGACCCAGCACTAGCAACTTCAATATCCTGCCCATCCGGTCTACGTTTGTGACAATTCCTGTTGCAATGAAGGTAGCCGAGACATTGATAGCCCCCGACGCCAGCTCCGGAGAAGAATCCGCTGCAAATGCTGGCGTAAGTGCAGAACCGATCTGCGCTTGGTATTGCTCCAGAAGAGATGCTTCTGCGAAGTCTGGATCTGGAGTCTTGCCAAACATCTGGAAAGGGTGTCAGTTAGATGACAAGCGTCGAATGACATACAAACTTACCCTAAGGACTTGATCGAGGATTTTAAGACCCCACACTCTCAGTTCTATCACGTTGGCAGTAGAGGCCGAGAATGCCATCCTCACAATATCTCCAACTCTCTGTTGCAGGGCCAGCTCAGCAGGGATTGTCTGATCGGGCAAGATCTCTTGCTCTACCGTTGCCAGAAGCTCGCTAAGACAACTGAGAACGAAGTTGCGAGTTTGCCATTTCAGTAGTTCTTGTCCAGGGACAGCCTCATTTATATTATCTGACTGCCCAGCCCCGGCAATAGCGGATGCAAAGCCAGCAACTTCATCGTCTGGTATATCATTCACAGCGGATTTGACAGCTGGCGTGGGAGGTGGCTCTTCCACCTTACCACGCGTCTTTGTCAATGTGTTATGGAAGCGCTGTACCCACAGCTCAGTCTCCTCAAGAGCAGTCTGCTGCAGCCAGTCTTGGATCATGCTCTTAAGATTCGCATTATCTGGAGTATCGTCGAAGGCAATCCAGATGTCCTCCTCTAGGGCCGGCGCAGCTTTCAGAACCGACACTGAGTCCCGCTTCATGAGGTTACTCAGTCCTCCAATGGCCACATCCCTCATTAATGGGTTATCGGCAGCGAGTTCAGTCTGCAGACGTTTCACATACCCTGAAAAGTCCACGTAATTGGGAGCATAAAGTGACAAATGGTCTAGGCATTTAGAGCTTTCAGTAACCAAAGCCGGGTTATCCTCCAACTGAAACTGCCGGAGAAGAGTGAGTATAAGGTTGCGCGTTTTGGCAATGTCCTGGAGATCAGGGCCCAAAACGTTGATCAAGGAATCCACGCAACGGCTAATGACTATTGGGGTAAGGTAAGACATTTCGATATTAGAGGTTGCAAGAGTGGCAGACTCCTCGTTATGGGTATCTGCGTAATATACTTGAGCAAGCATACCGAGCGAGCTCGAGACAAATGGCGAAAATGTCAAGCCAGCAGAGTTAGCTACTCTTTCCAGCCCTCCAAGCGCCCAGAAATGGACGACAGGGTGAGGATCATTGCACAATGACATTAGGACGCCCACGATAGTTTTGAGGTGCAGACCAGCTGCCATGCCACCTACCTGGGAATGAATGCAACCCAAAGCAGCAGCACAGCCAGCACGAGCATTGGGCTCTCTGTTGTCTACTATTGTGTCGACAAGCCAATTAATCTGCGAGGTAGTTATTGTGTTTCCAGAGCTCTCACACAGTCTTCCGAGAGCTTCCACCCCAATGGTTCGAACGACTGGGTCAGCGTCGGTAACAAATTTCTATGACAGTTAGTTCAGTGACTCGTCCCATAGGTTTCGGAGAACCTTACCTGCAACAGCTCTTGCAATATCTTGTCAGTCGTAGGGTTGAGTTTTCCACTCGTTGAATTAGAATCTTTGAGGGCAACTTTCAAGGCCTCAAGCAATGCCACGGCGATGTTAACTACCATGGCAGCTTTGCGGCCGGGGTTGCGCTGCAAGCTTGAAGAAGAAAGGAAGGTTGCAATTTGCTCTACACTACTTTCTTGTACTTTGGGAGCGTGTAATGGAATAGCAACGGAGAAGAGCTCAATAGCAGCATTGACAACGCCAGTAGAATGCGGATCGGCTAGCAAACGGCCGCCATGTCTTGATGCATATAGAAGGGCAGAGTCATGCTCACTCCCTTGACAAATCGGGAAGGTTAACTTGATAGGTCAGTTCTACCTGGACTAGCTTTAGGGAAACCTGGTATACTTACAGCATCGTCAATAGCCTGGTCTGCCGATTCCACTGCTGACCAAGCCGGTCCATTGTCATTCTCATGCTTTCCGGATAGCGTCACACGAACGTATTCCCTCGCTGATCCAGTTAACCCAAACGCAAAATTGTCACTTAGATCCCACAAACTCTCGAACTGAGCTGTAGAAGCCGCGATTGAGCTTTCAAGAGGACCGGACTGGGCGTACTCTGGCTCAGCAAAAGACGATATAGCTAAACTTAGAAGACTGGTCTGGGAGATTACATCTCCATGGCTGAGAGGGTGGACATGGATCAGCTTGGAGAAGCACTGCAATACACGCCGCCGAACCATGGTTGCAATATCATGCAATTGCAGAGAAGGATGAAGACGCTGAGAGATATCCGCCACGGACTTCTGTCGGGGCAAGTCATCGAGAAAGCCAACAGTGTTCTGTAGCATAGTAGCGATTCTCCTCGCGCCGTCTGCCGTGATCAATTTGCTATTGAATTCTAAGAACGCTAACAACGATCCCAATGCAGATTCCCTGACGTGGGCAAGGAAGCTCATCTCCAAGTTTCCACGCTGGGCGAAATTTTCTTTGCCTAGGTGCTTAGGAAGCGCATTTTTCCACAGGAGCATCAACTGCGACAGGTGTATTTTCACGAAGCTAGGCCCCAGAGGCATTAGGCCTCCAATCAAAATCCAAGCAACCTGGATTTGTGTACTCGCGGCACGCAGTTCGGAGTTGCTGCTCGTCTTTAGGAGATCTGTGGCTTGAGTGAATACCCGAGAATACACCTCGACGGAACCGTAAAGCGGCTGCAGCCTAGAGGTACTCAACATGGCTGACAACCCATGCGCATAGCCGACGCAGCGTCGCGGCGCTTGGCGGGGTGTAGAAAGCTGTCCGACCTCCCTGTTCAAACTGTTCAGACAAATCGTAACGCACGACAACATCTGGTGAGGACAGGCAAGTACAAAGTTGCGCAGGCAGTGTGCGACATGTATCTGCACGGTATAGCTAGGGTGAGGAAGAACCTGAAGGAGGGCTTCACGACAGGGCTCAGCCTGGGACACGAAGGCAGAGCCAAGGGAGGAAATTAAAGAGGATAGTGCGCTAAGAGCACTAGTTAAGGTGTACTTGCTAGGTTCACGACGTTCCTGGATGACCTGAGGATAATCCTTAAGAACTTCGTTGATTAACCACTTCGCAGCATTGAGCTGGCTGTTTTCACTGAGCGACTCACGGCCAACGGTGTCCTCCAAGATACTTTTGACGAACTTTCTCGTCATGAGAAGCCTGAATCGGTTATATGTAACAGTTGGATGGTTCAGGAGTTCAAAAAGTAGATGGTTCGCAATTTCACCATAGCGTTCTTCAACGAATGTGTTGCCCAAAATACGCAGGACATGTTTATAACAGACTGCAATACCTGCACGTGAACGATTGGACGTTGTGCTGCGCAAGTATTGGGTGGATAGTTGGCGAAGAAGGTCGGGTAGAAGGAAGAACAGGCGCGACTCGGGTTTCTTGGATACGGACGACTCAGAGACCTCCGCCTCTTCCTCATCCTCCCCAGGGCGCGGTGTTGGCTTTTTCGATTGTCTCTTTGCTTTCTTAGACTTGGGCATTGGAGCAACCTTGGCGTCCGTGGCATGCAGTTTCGCTAGCGCTCGTGCCAGGCAAGCCGCAGCAGCATGTCTGACAGGAGCGGCTGGGCTGTCAATAACTTTCCAAGTGACTGTCTTGACATGATCGAAATCGTTTGCATTATCGAAGAACGGTGTTGTGTTCACTAGCTGTTCTAAGCATCGGCAAGCATGAACCTGGACGAATGTCGATTTATCTCCGGTGGCTGCATTGCGAGCTTGCTTCCAAATATCTCGCGCCGCCGCTTCATCCACTGGAATGCCCACACCAACAACTACCTTCCGTAATACTGCAAAAATGGATCCGCGCAGGCCAGTATGATTACTGGAATTCTTCAACAGTTTGAGCAAGCTGGAAATGACAATGCCCGCTTGCGCAAAGACACTTTCACCGGCTACCGCGAATACCTCGCCCAAACAGTGAGCCGCAGCGAATTTGGTTCGAAGCTCTTCATGCTTGCCCGCATTCAAAAGCCCAAGCAAATCAGTAACTGTTTCGAAAAGTACCCCGCGATCACCTTTGCTGAATATAGCTCCAAAACATCGTCCCAGGTTGTTGCGCACAACTCGCGTGATCGTCGGCGATGAAAGGGTGAGTAATTTGAACAACTCCTTTTTCAAAAATTTCTGCTGTGCCGAAACCTGTGGCTTTTCCAGTCCTGAAATATACTGTACTAGGTCCGATGTGAATGTGAGGAGGTAAAGGTCCTGCTGTTCGGAGGGGAGGGCATGGAGCTTGGTGATATCCAACTCCGCTCGAGGGGGCGTATTGTCGGAGGAAGTACGTGCAGCGGTTTCAGATGAAGACATTGAATTCGATAGTTCCGATCAGGGGCGTCGCCCATAAGGTTTCCCTGAGAGGAATGTCTAAAATTAAGAAGAAGGAAATTGATGGTATGTGCGGCGGAATTAATGATTGTCTTGTCTAAATATGGGATACGTACTACTAGTATATCGGAGACGGGCCCCCCTTCTCGGCGCACCTGGCCACACCTCCGTCCGGGGGTGGCCGACGGAGTAAATGTCGGGCCGGTAGTCCCATACATAGGACTAGTATCATGTACTTCGTACACGCGCACCTTAAATGCGCCTCCATTGCTCGGCAAGAACCTTGACAATGACGGCAATTCTGAACAGAGATTTACTCCGGAGATGTGCGCGCACCCAATCGGTGTGCTCCTTTTGTCGTGGCTTTACTAGCAGTTCTCCTTCGTTCGCGGGACATAATCGATGGTCCCAGATCAAACATGACAAGGCAAAGAATGACAAGGCGAAAAGTAAGGAACGCCAAATTATCGGCAAGGAAATTAGTAGCGCAACGCAAAGTATGCTTTTTTAAATTGACCCCGCCTTTGTTGGTATGCGCAAGCTAACGGTTATCATTAGTGTGGGGAGCGGATCCAAAGTTCAATCCTCGGCTGACCCTTGCCCTCTCGAACGCCAAACGAGCCGGAATTCCAAAGACCGTGATTGAGGCAGCGATCGCAAGAGGCCAGGGTATAAGCGTAACTGGCGAGGCTCTCGAGCAAGTTACCATCGAGGCTATACTGCCCCATTCCGTTGCAGCCGTGATCGAATGTCAAACTGACCAGAAGGCGCGCATCTTGCAAGATCTCCGCTATGCTATCAAGGATGCTGGTGGAACCGTTACTCCGACTACGTATCTCTTTGAAAAGAAGGGGAGGATAGTATTCGAAAAGAAAGACGGTCTGAACCCGGATGACTATCTTGATCAGGCTATTGAAGCTGGTGCTATGGACATTACGGCAGATGAAGAAGGCCGTCTCATCGTGTTCACTGAGCCAACAGAAACAAAGAGTGTGGGTGAAGCTCTGACAAAGTCATCTCAGCTCACAATTGAAGAATTAGAAATAATCTGGGATCCGAATCAAGAAACGTTGGTCGAGCTGACGGAGGATGAACATGTGAGGGAAATAGAGGATATCCTCAGTACCCTTCGTGAGGAGTCGAGCGTTCGCGATATCTATCTGAACACTACTCAACAGCTCTGATGATAGGTATACTCGTCGCAGTTTATGTCCCACTTACGACCCCTGTATAGTATGCAGCAGTGATTATAGAATACATAATAGATACACAGTAGAAATAGTAGAGCGCTTACTAGGTTCCTTGGACGGGCTACACTAGTTTAAAAATAGGTAGGTGTCATTTCATAATATTTTCATCCTATCATTCTTTCCGTAAGGCCTTCATCGTGCTCCGCATTAAGCTTCCAATGCCAATACTTCCTGTCGCCTCCAGCCAGTCCAACATTCGTACCCTGTATTCCTGCCAAGTAACCTTAATACCGCCTTCCTTCTCCAGAGCACTGAGGGCTTTCTGGGTCACTGGTCTCTTTAGCCTAGGCTGGTTTTCGCTGAGATCGCTTTCCTCCTCAATATCAGCGAAGCACGCAGCGGACATATTACAGAGTGCAACATTATGGCTAAGAGAGAATATCGAAGACAGATTATAGGTAAACGTTGCCTCTCTCGTCCGTTCTCGAGAGTTGTCTGTTGCATCCCGGACATATTGCGTGAGTGCAGCGATTGTAGGAGCGGGTATCAAACAGCCTAATGCGTTGGGGTCCTCCCCATTAAGGCCTCGATTTCGCCATATAAGGTTACAAATATCCATAATGTAGCCATTGAATTGACCAACCAACTGTGTTGGATAGAGTGATTCGGCAGAACCTGGGGTTTGGAGCACCTGAGAAGTCAAGGATGCTTCGAAGGCCGATTTATAGCTGGCAAGCACGGAGCTCATTATCGAAATAATGGAATTGATCGGAGTGAAGATGAGTGTGTAGACGGTGGGAGCCATTGGAATCGCAATACGGATGTTTCCGTTTAGGTGTGAATGCGAAAATAATTCAGCTAAAACACAATAAAATTCGATGACAGACAAGGCGGCCGGTCTTGGGCTCTCCACATTGTCACTAAGTGCCTGCTGAGCAGCTGCAGGGCATTCGAGAACAGACAGCGCCAATAGCTCTGCATGTGAGATCAGACGGCCTAGTGGTTTAGATTCTTCCAATGTGAATGACTGCGTCCTTAATCTGACACCCCATTGGCGAATGATGGAAGCATAGACGTCCAATAGTCTAGATCTGGGAAATAGTTTGTCCGTAAGTACGGCATATTCGAATGGTCTCAAGAAATCATGTTGTATAGAGTCATAATCCTCGATATCAAGGTACTCGAGAAGGTAGAATATCTGCTCTCTCAAATCTCTGCCGTTCCATGACAGAAGATACGATTTCAAGAAAGTGGCAACTGGGGGAGGAATTTCCTAGTATGTTCTTTAGTGTTGAAACAATAAGGATCCAGGTGCAATTTCGTACCTTTGTGTACTGTACGTAGCCCACAGCAAGAGACATTATGTAGCTCAAGGACTCAAGTTTCTCGTCTTTATCTTCAACATCCTCCAAGTTTTCGTTGAAGAAGCTCCCCCACCAATCATCTAAACGGTGGCTAGCAGACTCAGGTTGGACAAGAAACAGGTATTTCTGAGCGATACCATCTCCAATCATCGATATGATCTGGTTTGGTAACTCAATCTTATCAAGCTTGTCAACAAAGTGGTCAACACTGCGTAGTTCTTCCAATGATGTGCGGCCATAGGAGACACGTGAAGTCTGGACATCCGGTACAAGAATCTCCATTTTGCTCCTTTTTGATATTCCACGGTGCACCACTTGAAAATTCGCTGGCTGAGTAGCCCGTAGCCTTTCCGTATTTGTGTATTGGAGAAGCCTCACATGGCTGGACCATTCAGGGTCTGGATGCTTGAAGAACAGTCCCTTCCTCCCAGATACATTCAGGTCCCCAACAATGACATCAGGACAGTAGTTCTTGAAGACTTTAAGTAATGTAACAAGTTCTCTCTCGTCGCCACCGGAAGTAACAACCAGTTCCATAAGGGCTTGTATCCTAAATGGCTTAACATGCTTGCGCCGTGTGACCAAGGAAAGAAGATGGCATAAAGGTTTGCGCAGACTTATCATGTCTAGATGGTTAAAAAGTACAGCATAAAGCTTGGATAAGTGAGACCTATCAGCAAGAAATTCGTGTACCAGGATCAGCCATCGCAAGAGTAAAGACTGTGTCGCAGGCGATGGTTTGTTTTTGTTAGGACCAAGACAACACACAATCTTCGTGACGAGGCTGGATGACACAAGTTCCACCGGATACAGATTCTTAATAAGTGTAGTAATTGTACCTTGGTCAAGTTGACTGCGTGTCGTGGTAATCTTAACCAAACGCTCAAGCGCAACCTGGGGAAGACCGCTCTCATACGCGTGCGTAGCAATCGTTTTAGCCAGTTCACCAGCATCCATTTCACGTTGCTTAGAAGGCACGAAAACGACTACAAACGGAAATTAGCCCAGAAGAACATATATTTTTCCGCGAGCCATAGATGGCGATCTTACCAGACTCAAGCCGCTTGATTGCATCTAGCAGGCCAGTAGGCCTTGGCTCTGCGCCTGGTATTCCCGTCAGCAAACTTGTCCACTTCCAGGAGTTCGAAGCTAGCAAACCTGTATCTGTATCGGACGACATTATAGGCCTTCTATTAATCGTAATCACTACAGCCCGGTTCTCCAGCTCGTGCCTTTTGCTCCTACAATTGGCGTCGATTTAGGATACCATCGGCTATTTTGCGTACCGCCCAGACCTGTCGCGTCGCTCCGGTAAATCGAGATTAAACAGTCGATTCAATTCTGCCTTTCTTGAGTAATATGCAGTAGCTATTTCATTCGCATCTATCATTAATCGATATGTATTATCTTGTTGTATGAGTCTTCATAGTTTGTGAATATCATTTCCAATCGCGCAATCTTAACTTGAGGGTAAATCATGGGCGCGGAAATTACGAACTTTACCAAATTTGGTCAACTACCGCGGTTTGGCACTCGATCTATGTACCTCAAACATCATGCTGCGCAATGCTCGTGCCGCTTTCTCTTACTCGCTGATTCTATGCTTAAGGTCTTGTATATATATATGTACAATACGTATTAGGACTGACGTTCAACAATTGATACATTAGACAAAACCTTACATTAGTAATGGAAAGTAGGGGGGAAATCTGGGTGTTGTATATTTAATTAGGCGCTGCTCTAGTATGCCTCGAATATAACAAAGTCCGTAAGAACCTGTGTTTCTCAATAAACATTTTTAGTGGAACAACCACCAGACATCCCTCTATGAGCATGCTCTCAAAAGAAAAGTATACTCGGAATCTAAACCGAGGGCTGGCTTACTTCCTCTTCCGGGTAGATGGCTTAGAAGTCTCTTTTCCGGACGCCTGGGACGAAGTCGGTGTTTCTGTCTTCTTTTTGGCATCCTTGGCTTCAACGGCTGATGGCTCTTCCTCAGCATCACTATCACCTCCCTGACCGAACTCGTTGACACGTGTGTAATCAACCCGGTACTTCCAGCCCTGGTAAAGCCAAACGAAGAAAATGACATCATCACGGAGAGTCGCAAGCCTGTGAAGCCATGGCATTTTGACCGTGAATGCGAAAAGATCGTCGATGAAAGTGTTTAGAAACTTGTACATCAGTGCTTTGCCAGGCATATGCGCAACAGACTAGGAACAGCGAGGTTAGCTAGGTTATGTAACGGAGTCAAAGAATACCAACCTTCAAGCGGTAGTTGATGTACAAGCTGGGGACCATCATCAGGAAACCGTAGGCATAGACACTACCAACAAGTGTTTCAATAATGTAGGAGTACCACGACTTGTGGGTGTTGTAGACCAAGCTGTACACTGCGTATGCAGCCAGGAGAGGCACGGCAACGATATAGAGATAGCGAAACGCAATTTCGTCGTATTCTTTGGTCTTCTGCTCAGTCTCCGTGAGTTTATGCTTGTCCTCAAACACCACCACATAAGGCAGAAAGGAGAAGAAAGAGTTTGGCGATGGCTGCCGCAGGCGGACATCGACAGTCTTTGTGATTTTCCAAGCTTCGAGGAGGATACCAAAGCCCTGACTGGCAAGGATCATCCAGGAAGTGTTATCACTATTATCCATGAGATAGAGGAAAACAACTGCCTGCATAAAGACATTGGCCAAGATCGTACGAACGGATGTTCCAACGACGTCTTTCTTTTTGCGCCAGTGCGCCTATTATCGGAACACTAGGTCAGTACATTGCCCTAAATCTGAATGGAGTTACAAACTCACAATATCATTCTTGAAGGCCAGGGTCTCGAAGACCATGTGAAGGATAGTCACGATACCAGTTGTGCCCAGCAGCCAGATGTTCGTATCCAAGAGGATCTCTTTCACCATTTCAAACTCAGTACCGTCACCACCGCCCGGAGTCGAGGCTCCAAAGGCAGCCTGTCGAGCGGTTTGTTTTGCGCTGTCATCAACGCTCGTCATCATGCTGAACTTCCAGTTCTGCAAGTTGTTAAGAGTAATGCGAAGAGGCACGGTCTCCACGGTAGAATTGAGTTCCATCATATGACTCCTAAGTTGCCAAAAGGTATTCAAATAAACAATAGGGTAGTACCATCCATTCTTTCCAGAGATGTCTCGTGCTCCAGATGCCTCTAGCTGCACATGCGACCGGACAGCCGGATGAATCTGACGGAATCTCTGGGTACCAGAATCAGGAATCAGAGATACCGTGAAGTTCGGGTGATAGTACGATGCGATGGAGACGTCCGGTGTGTTGTCTTCCATTTCTTCTTCAACTTCGTCCGAGCCGGCAAGAAGGTTCTTGAGCTTCTTGGCCTTCTTCTTCGGGAGATATTGGTTAAGCGGCCGGAAGAAATAGATTGCAGAATCTGTGCTGTAATCTTTAGCCGAGGGATCAAGCTGATGCCCAGAAAGTCCGAGCATGAAGTGCGCGAAAAGAGTTCCATTTTGTTGTACTTGTTTGGGGATCTTGATGGTAGTATCAATTTCCCTGGTATCACTGTAGTTTCCAAGAGTAAAGTTCTTCTCATTGAGCACAAGTTGGCTTGCCGGGCCAGACTTAACAGTAGGAAGCACGACTGATGGTGAGACGTAGATGTTCATGTCCAAGGCACTATCGGAAGGCCATATCGGATTTATGATATCAGGGATAGCACTGTATTCGGTGATTTCGCTACGAGCTGGACGATCTGCGAAGGTAGGAATCCCACCCGGCTTCCCGCTAGAACCAGCATCGTTCTGCTGGCGTCCACCAAAGAATTGACTGAAGATAAACTGTGTTAGTAAGAAGAAGGCCAGACCCTGAAGGGCCCCCTTGAAGCCGGACTAAATCACGAGATGGTCAGCCCGATCAGCCTGATAACTGATGATGGTACGTCGCATACGTACGCTAGACTCCGGGTCATCCCTGCGCTGTCTTTGTTCAGGCATTGTGCTCTCTGTTGACGTGCCCCAGAGCTGCAGTGGCCTGGTCGACAAGAGAGAGGGAGAGGGTAAAAACAGGGGAAGGGAGGGAAGAGAGAAGAAAAGGAAAAGGCCACGAGCGGCGGACTGCTAGTAATCCGTTGAACTACGCCGCTTTGGTCCAGAACTCGGGTCGTTTTATCTTGGCGGGTCGATAAATTATTCTTATCGGCGCATGACATAACGCGATTGTTCCCTCTGGAATCATTTCTCCACATTTCCCGACTCCACGGAAACGAAAGGACGTCCTGAACCGCAGTTGATCGGCCGCGTGGATCTTGTACTGCTTGATCTAGATCGGTAACGTCAGATCATACAGAATATTGCCGTGCTATCGACATGTGTGGCGCGTGGATATCATCAGCTTGGATCTAATGTCGGACAATCCTCCCTTCCCCGAATCCCCCCGCCCTCAGTTTCCCACTCATAATGAACCACGAGTATGGGTAATCACTGCTGGGGATTCGCCCATTGGGATCTCAGTTACACGCCAAATCCTCGCACACGGCGATTACGCATTGCTTGGATTGGCGCATTCGAGTCTAGAACGGGACGAGTGCCGTCGAGATGAATTCGAGTCTTTCCTAGCCGAGATTGACAGTCATAGTCATGAGGGATGGCGACAGCGATTCAAGTCCGTTCCTTTCGATATAAGGTGCGCACTCCGGAGATGTCTCCAAAATAAACTCGCGGTGGAGCATTGGCTATAAAGGGGAGCGGAGTGTGCTTACATTCATCGTGCAGGATGATAGGGGAATGTCAAGCACTTGTGGCAGATGCTGTTACAACATTCGGCAAGATAGACATTCTTCTTTGCTGTACAAGTCAAAGTATGGGTTATGCAGCACGTCCCTTTCAACGCCGGTCATTTAGCTAACTGCCTACGCAGCCCTTGTAGGGACGGTGGAAGAATTCGGGGCATCCCAGCAAACGCTGAACTTGGTTCGGGATCAATTCGAAATCAACTATTTCGGGCCCCTTAGTATTATAAAAGCAGCACTTCCTCATATGAGGAAACAGAGAACCGGACACATCATGATTCTCTCGGGGATCAGTAGGTCTTAATCGGTACGGCTTTTAGGGGAGGTCAATGGCTAACAAGGACAGCCGCTCACATTGGCACGCCAGGACTTGGGATGTATTGCGCAGCTGGGTGGGCTCTCGAAGGGTTTTGCGACGTGAGTGCAATCTGTGCCGGGGGCTTCACCCAATTCTGCTAACCGCCACGCTGCAGAGCCTTGCATATGAGATAGCCCCATTCAACCTCAAACTCACGATTTTCCAATGCAGTATCGAAATCGGCATTCTCACGAATCTAGTAACTAGCGTGCCTCCAATAGCTCGCGCATATTCACCAGCTTCTAACCAAGCACCCCTTTTCCGCGGAATGTTAAACCGACTTGTGCCTCGTCTGCCCAACACACACGCCGAAACGAACGGCACCCAAGAAACTGGCCAAACAGCTTCTGTTGAGAATGGACCATTTTCACGTCCTGAAGTTACGTCAATGTACCCTCCACTCAGCTCTGCACATATGGAGGTTCTAGTCGCAGAAACGGTGTATGCCATCACCGCGGTAGGCGGGCATGAAAATCCACCGTCACGCCATATAGTAGGACAAGAGGGTGTTGCGAGTGTGAAGGAAAAGCTGAAAACTGTTAGTGAGGAGCTGGAAGACTTCATCCAGTCTAGCTATGCCGTTGACTACGCTGCTGGCGGCGATCAGAAAAGGGCGTCCAAGGACGAAAATATTTTCGGCATAGGAACCGGTAATGGTGGCGTTTAGAGCAAGAGTTCTAGACTTAATGAAAGAATTAATGAATTTGATGATAATACATTTGTGGTATCTTCCGCTTATGCCATTGGAATGCATGACCACTTAGCAGTCAGCTATCGCAAAGAAAGAAACATGAACCCGCATATCAGACGTGAGAATTAGCACAGGGGCAGTACTTTCCTGTTAGGTGCCCTCAGAAGAAGATGGTAAAATCAAGCTTACAGCTCTCTAAATTTAATTGGCCAATGAATTGTTCCTGAGAAACCAAGCTTGTCTGACCTCCCATAAGCTACCCATATCCTGATTATTTCTGTACGCCCGGAACTCTTTCCAAGCATTACCGTGTGGGACTTTTCCGGCACGGCCGTCAGCTTCTAAGATTTTAGTTGCAATTGCGCTGGGTCCCGTGATACCGGAGACTGTGATCATCCCAGATTCTTCTGATGTGCCTTCAACGATTGGCAGTTGTGGGGCCGCATCTTCAACAGTCGCAGAGGGCTGTTCAGAAACAATTTCCAGATTGGGGCCGTCCCGCTCCGTAGTAGTGGTTTGAGTCATGACAGAGGTAGTCATGCTTGCTTCTGTCGGTGGCGGATTGGTGATTTCTGCTGTCACTTGAGTAGGTCTTGTGACTTTGGTGGATGCGTTCACTTGGTCAACTTCGAGGTCCTTGGATATCTGTACCTGGGGCTTTCTGCCGCGGCCTCTCTTGCGAGGTTCTATCTTTATCTCTGATTTACGCTTGTTAGAGGATCTAGCCTCTTCCGTTGGATTAGTATCTGAATGCGTGCCCGCACTTGTTTCAGCAGTCATAGCTTGCTCTATCTCAGCAGTAGTCGTTGTAACGACTCCTGGTTTCTCGATTTCCCCTGTAACTAGGGCTTGTGAGCCCTTCAAGGGTAAGGTCTGGGGAGCAGGAAGAAACACCCGTTGGCCAGGGGGCAATTCGAATGTTAACTGGCCATCTTGGATATCCACTATCTGTAGCAGCGTCAATTGGGGAGTCCGAACGGAGCTCTGAGTACAAACGTACCCTGGCTTCTTTCTCCACTAGGAGGTTATCTTTACTCTTGAAAGCTCGAGAATATTTCCAAACATCGCCTACAAGAACAGTCCCATTGCTAATGAGGGTGCTCAATCTGACCTGGCGACTCTGTCCTGCGGCCAGCGTCTTGTCCATCTTCTGTTTCTGCCCCCAAAACTGCTCAAACTCTTCTTCTTTAAACTTGTCAAACATCCCATCCGCCCGCTGCTGCATGGCTTCTCCTGCCTCCCGCAGCCAAACGGGATCGTAGCGTCCATTTTGAAGATCTAGCTGAAAGTGACGAATGCCGTCTCGCCAATTATTGGAGTAACGTAGAAACTCTTCTGGTAAAGGGGGTATCTTTGCATCAGGATCATCCGGTGAAGGGTCCGGGTTCGGATGTAGGTCTTCAGGAAGTAGATCGAGTATTTCTCGTTTTTCAGACTCCTCAAGGCAGTTCCAGGCTTCGGGGTTGGCGAGTAATTTCTTGATTTGCCCATCAGTCAATATATCGCACTACGTCGCCATCATTCCGTATTTGTATAACATACCACAAGATCCAGATATATAAAGTTGGAAGATGTACTCGTCATCAACTTGTCCTCTGCCCATTGATCCTTCGCCGCTCTCTTCGGATTTCTCTTTGGTCGCTTGTTGTTTGAGGAGGACATTGCGACGTGAGACTCGCCCACGTCATCCGGGTCCTTTGTCTTAGCAGTATAGGAACAATTCCTGGTGTAGAAACATTGTTAAATGTGCCCCGGTATATGTCGCACCTGAGCACTGGTATTCCAACAGCTTGTAGATAATAATTCTCATAACTTAAATAAATATAGTATGGATAGTCTTACCTCGTGGGCTGCGTCCTTGTTTTGCCATTGTCGACCGCCTTGCGCTTGCGGGCCATTGCTTCTAGGTGCCAATCTGGACAACAACAACAGAGGTACTATATGCGCCGCTACAGCTGAACTGCAACCTGAGCGTTATTTGAACAAGCTGAAGGTCTGCTAGGCAAGAAAAAAGTTGTAGTTAAAATGGTTAAATCGACTCAAATAGCCAGGCTTGATGGTAAGACGCAATGCGGAGAGATTAGGAGTTGTATGATGCAGTTGCTGATGTTTGTCAAGGCCTCATGCTGGCTGCGTCAGTAGATGATGAACAGGTCAGTTTACAGCCCATTCACCGTGAAACAAATGTCACAACGAGTAACACTGAATTATCCATTATTCCAATCAGGCAGAAGTGGAGCTCTCCGAAATCAAGACACAAGCCAAAATGATTTTCCGCCGGTTGAGTCGCAATTCCGCACCGCAAGCTAGCATTGAGTCTGGCCAATATAACTTACAGTGAGTCTGATGTACGAGGTACAAGACGATACAGATGCTAATTCGGGTATTTAACATAGCTATCTTATCCAAGATGATATCTGCTTCCTCTGTATATGCGACCGCTCCTACCCGCGCAAGCTTGCCTTCACCTACCTCGCAGATCTCGCAACCGAGTTTACTACCACTTACTCCTCTGCGCAGTACCAGTCTCCCACCCTGCGGCCATATGCTTTTGTAGAATTTGATACATTTATCCAACGCACCAAGAAGTTGTACCAAGATAGTCGCGCTTCGCAAAACCTTGACCGACTAAATGATGAGCTTCGGGATGTAACGAAAGTGATGACAAAGAACATCGAGGACCTCCTATACCGAGGTGATAGCTTAGAACGGATGGGCGAGTTGTCGGGGCGTCTGCGAGAGGACAGCAAGAAATACAGACGAGCAGCAGTGCGCATCAATTGGGAGCTGGTGATAAAACAGGTATCCCCCGCGCGTCTTTAATCGTTCTCACTAGGCCCCCATACTAACCTGCTCCACAGTATGGTCCAATTGCTGGCGTCGGGTTCCTCTTTCTATTCCTCATTTGGCTGCGCTTCTTCTAATTCCTTCCCTAACCGACTGCTTACGGAGGCCCGCTCATATGGTGTATGCATAGTTAATCTTGATGGTTGCCGGACTCCATCCACCCTGATATATTCAAAAACTGACAATATTTTTTATGACCGACCAGCTTGGTTGCAAGGCGTAAACCTTTCTTTTTCATGAGAGCCTTACATAGCATGTTCATTAAAGTGTTTCACTGATCATGACCCAGTCGTGTGTTATACGTCAATTGACCGGGATGCCGTAAACAGTACAAATTGTACACGATATCCTTGGATTCCCTTCAAGCACGATTGGGAACACCAGCTGATAACAAGCTTAAGGACGTAAGGGAGATAGTAGAAGATGGTCCTGCGCTGATTCACTAAAGAAGGTGCGTCGAGAACAACCTCTGTACGTGCCCACTTATATTTCATCTTCTTCCTCGTCGAAGTCGTCTTCCTCTCCCATGTCGTACAAAATGCGCCCGCCCTCTCCTGGGCCGTCACCTTGCTGTGCATCGAAGTATGGTAGCACCACCCCCTCTCTTTCTCTCCGTTGTCTGTCGGTGAGTCGCAATTCGAAAGTGGACTCTGGCTCTTCTTCGCCTGCTCCGGCCTCTGGCTCCTCCGGTGGACGATATAAAGGATGGTCGTCAAGCAGCGTTACAACCTCTTTCAAATGTTGAGGCGAGTACTGTGATGCCGGGGGTAATATATACCACTCTAAAACACCACGCCCACTCTTGCGTCTGTGTTCCATCTCCAGAACGATGCCTTCGGTCGAGTCCTTACCAATCGGCTTATCCAATCTTCCTAAAAGTACTCCATCCTGTTCCTCTTCGAGTCCAAAAACTGGAGCAGCTAGACTACGATCTCGAGCAGCCTTCTGCGCTAGTATGTGTGAGAATGAATGTAACCTTATGATAGTCGTTGCGAGATAGATCAGCATTGAAAGAGATGATGGCGAATAAGGGGATTGAGCTGGCGGGCTTGGAACATCTTGATGGAAAGTCACGACGAGCGAAACTTCAACCTTAGGTGCTGAAGGACTCGGGGGGATTAGGAATGAACTAAGAAACGTCGATAGTTGGGAGTGTGCATCGTTCGTTTTAGAGAGTAGAAGTGGGTTAATGGAATCTATAAGGATGAGACGCCCTATTGTTTGTTAGTCATAGTCATTAATAATTCTAATACTCAGACTAGCCCGCGGTGACATACGAGGAGAAGAGGCTTTGGCTGCAGTAGCCTGGTAAGCCGCACCAACTTCCTTAACTATCTGTGAGGGGCTTTTCCTTCGGGCGGAAACGAATGCATCAACGCCATCTAATGGCTTTAATGTCTCAAAAGCAATAAGTGTGACATGGACCTTGGAGATCTGTACTAGTTCTTAGCTTTATCCTGCCTACGGCTAGTTCACAATTGTCCATCTGAAGACCTGATGACGTATCCCAACCCTCGAGTCTAACAAATGGAGTAGACACTAGCCAGCCCAAGTCCGATAAAAAAAAATCGAGCAAGTACAACATAAGAAGTACAGTAGGAGATATAACGTACCTTTGCACGCCTAATATATTCTTTAACCAATGGGGTAGCTGGTTGTTCGAGTGAATCCAAGAGCAGGGTCAGCGGAGAAGCTGTATCTCTCAGACTTAGAAGCTTTGAGATCAAGAGTAAATTATGCGTTTGCCTATGAGAAAGATTCGGTGCCATCGCTGTACGCAGAGGAAGCTGTAACACCTATGTTAGGTAGTTGCGTTAGTAGATCTAGGGAATAGCGGGGTTATTTTTCGTGCGTATGAGGGGTCGGAGACATCGGGCATAAAAGATTTCCCAGGAATTGGTGATCTTTGCCGTTGACGACTTAGTCTGAGGCTCGGCGGGACGGGCCGTAAAAAATATTGCGTAAATGCCAGCCTGCAATCCAACTGGCAAGCGCAGCATGCATCTGTGAGGCATTGATTTGCAGGCACCAGGCTTTTTAAATGCAAGCACGAAAATGGGCCACTAAAAGGTCATCCGTCAAGCTGGAATTAGCCCAAATTTAGTTACTTTTCTCTCACGGTCTTGGATTATTATTTTAGCATCAGGAAGTTATGACAATCTACAATCTGACAAATATCTACTCTGGAGTATCAGAAGTATTCCGATAATGCTCCCATCGCGCATGGGCGTTGGGTATTAGGTAGGGGCTATATGGAGCGGGGGATGAAGATAAAAAAACAAAAAGAAATATATACTACCTCTATCTTCTTGCTTAGAGCGCAGTAATCTACCATGCTCTTCTTAACTTTTCTCCTTTCAACTTTAGTCAAGTCTGTATTTCTTGCCGTTGTAGACTTGTACTGGGAAGTTACTAATATTTCCTCCTATGTCCTTGAACAAATGCTAGAGGAATGTTTGAGAAGTGTCTGGAAGGCTATAGCTCGTATTCTGGGAGAGAGATTGTATAAAACTATTGTATCACTCACAATGATAGAAAACAGAGGTAGATATAATAGCGATCGAGAATTCATGCTACTATTTTGGTGGGCCGATTGTTAGTAACATTTACTTTAAGCTTAAAATTGTTCACATTACAAAATGACCCCTTCGTTCTCCAGTAATCAAGACGGGTCACGGAAATAAACTGAAAAGTTGATACTACGAAAAGAAGAGTGATACTATTGTGAGCACAGCTTAAGGCTGATAGAAATAAGGTGGTATGCGTAAAGATTGGCATATGGTCAATGATGCTTAGTATTACTCCTCTTTGATATGTCTGTGTTTCAGGATTACTAGAAATTAAATTTTACTTGATTGGGGCCGATCGCGCAACTGGCATACCTCGGCAACCGTAATATCTTCACGGTCTCAATTTCAATCCGGGTGCAACGCCAACCTTCAGCACTATCGTCTTCTAAGCATTTGATACCCATTTTAAACAAATAATGATGAAATAATTAACATATTATTAAACCCTGTCACGTTTATTTCGATTTTTCCCGGTCAACCTCTTAGCTGGTGTTTTACAGAGACAGCAACTCTACTACTCTAACTTATTCTCGGTCGATCGCATCTTCAGACTCTTTGACTAGATAACACCTTGTTCCCTACATACAAGGATGGCCGAACCGCCCGCAAAGCGAGCCCGACGGGTTGATAGCTCGACAATGTGGGATATGGATGACCACCGGCCGACGCGTTCTCCTGAACCAGACTCGGAGTATAATAGGAGTCCTAGACGTGAAACAAACTTAAAGGATGATGGGCGACGAGAAGGACCGCGCGATGATCGAAGATACCGTTCCCGCTCAAGAGATCGAAGGGACAGGCGGCGCGATAGGAGTAGGTCTAGGGATCGCCGAGACCGCGATCGGGATCGCGACAGGAGAGACAGAGAGAGAAGCGTTAGCCGCGACAGATACTATGATAAGCGAGGTATGCTATGTGGTACGATTCTCTGCTTGGATCAAGCGCTGATATTCGAATCTTGTAGGGTACCCTTCAAAAGGGGACAGATACCGTGACCGTTCTCGCTCCCCTCTTCGAAACGGAAACAGGGATAGATCCAGGACACCACCTCTTCGGGGATCCAGGGGAGACCGCAGGAATGATCGCAAAGACCACCGAACACAGCCGAATGGTGCCGCTGACTTGAGGACCCCAAATCGGTACAAAGACGAAATGGATATGGACATCGAGGTTGCTGGGGAAGGCGATGTGGAAGAAATGATGCGTCGAAGCATGGGATTCACCAATTTCAGAAGCACAAAGAATACCAAGGTACCTGGAAACGATGTCTACGGGGTGCGAAAGGAGAAGAAGACGGAATACAGACAGTATATGAACCGTATAGGAGGATTCAACCGACCACTCAGTCCTTCAAGATGAAGGATGGATCAATTACCTTTATCCGTTACTATTCGACCCTTTTCTCCTTTTTCCTCTTTCTGCTCTTCTTTCGTATCTGTTAAGGCGGGACCAACTTTAGCTAGGGTTTTGACTATGGCCATATGCATTGTCGGAGTAAGGTTTACTTTCTCTTGCACTTTCCACTCGCGCAAGGTTTTGGACAGGGTTTAGATGTTTTTCTTGTCCTTGCACAAACCAAAGAAATAGTGACAACGAGATGACACAACTACCTTTAACTATGTATGCTAATGTTCGGCATTAGCCTGCCCGGGCACATGACTTGTAGTGACGTATGCGCTTGTATAATAAGTATTGCTTGATATCCCACCTCAACCCGTTCCAAAACTCGTTAACGTCTCCTTACCCCCCCAACAACAACAACAACAGTGGCTCCTTTAAGGGCTTTAGGCTTTAGGATCGCACCGTACTGCAAAATGGCAGCCCCAAACGAACGTCGGGATATTGTTATCGTTGGTATGAATCGACTTTAATTTACTGAGACTTAACCCCGCACGACCCATACACACCAGAGACTAACAACTACGTCCAAGGTGGTGGTATCATCGGATGTTGTTCAGCGTATTATTTGACAAGACATCCTTCTTTTGATCCTTCCCGACACTCGGTGACCCTCATAGAGGCAACAGAGATTGCAGGAGGGGCTTCAGGCAAAGCAGGCGGTCTTTTAGCATTATGGGCATACCCAGACAACATTGTACCATTGAGCTACAAATTGCACGCGGAGCTAGCTAAGGAGCACAATGGGAAAGAAAATTGGGGATATAGAGAGGTGAACTGTGGTCAGCTTATCGCCAGAGGTCGCCCGCTCAGCGAGAAGAGAAAGGCGGGCGAAGGAGAGGGTGAGAGCTCAGTGTCCCTACAAAAACGGAGTACAGCTGCACTGAGTAAATTGAAAACCGCAAGGGTGCCCAGTGATCTTGACTGGCTTGAGCCAGAGGGTGTCAGAGGCTACGAAAGCATGAGTGATCCGGGGGAGACCGCTCAAGTTCATCCTTATCTCTTCACCACGTCCATCGCAAAGCTCGCCGAAGAGAAAGGCGCAAAGGTTACGCTTGGGTCAGTCACAAGTATCGATTACTCTGGGGATTCTGTCAAGTCAGTCACATACGCAAGTAAGGAGAACGGCGAATCACAGACAATCCCTGCAACCGATGTTGTTATCGCTGCCGGTCCGTGGACGAGATCGGTTCTGCCGGATGCCCCGATATCAGCAACACGTGCTCATAGCGTCGTGATCCGGCCGACAAGGCCAATCAGTGGATATACCCTTTTCACTAATATAGAGATACCGGCCAATTTTGACCCGTCGAAGTCCTCACGTCCAACGGTCGCCTCGCCAGAGATCTATGCTCGCCCTGACGATACAGTCTATTGTTGTGGAGAGGGTGATCATACTGTTCCCCTTCCGAAGACAACCGCAGACGTTGAGGTAGACCAAGAGCGGTGCCAGGATATCATCAACCAGGTGGGCAGCGTCTCTGATGAGCTACGTGATGGACAAGTCTGTGCGCGTCAAGCCTGCTACTTGCCTAATGTGACTGCTGCACGTGGTGGGCCATTGGTAGGCCATGCTGGAACCAAAGGACTGTACCTTGCGGCTGGACACACTTGCTGGGGCATCCAGAATGCGCCAGGCACAGGAAAGCTCATCAGCGAGTTTGTGTTCAATGGCGCAGCCAAGAGCGCGAAGATCGGGTCGCTTGATCCGAGGAACTATCTCTAGACTAAAGGATTGTATAGAGGATTCCAATTAGATTATTCCTTTGTAAAGGGACTTTGTCTGTGACGTATACGCATTTCCTCGGGTTAATCTCTAGCATGTGTGGTCTTCAAGGTTAAATATGCTCGGCCACGTAAGGTGCGGAGCGGAGCTAAAAATACCGAGCGGGTAAATAAATGACAGGGGAGCTCTTCCTCCACTAGTGAAATGCCAGATAATAGATAGTAACATCAACCTCCGCCGTGGCATAGCCATTCTCTATGTTCACGCCTCCAATTGCGTGGGCTATCGTTTAATTTGATGCTTTCTGTCTAGACAATGCATCTTTCCAAACTATTCACTCTTTCAACATCATTATTCTATGTGGCTGCGGCATCCATAGATAATGACGTATCGATTCTAGCTAAGGAGGCTGCGCGAGCCAACAATCAGTCGCTATTATGGGGTCCTTATAAGCCTAACCTCTACTTTGGGGTTGCCCCTCGGATTCCAAACAGTCTGTCCGCGGGTTTGATGTGGGCGAAAGTAGATGATTACGCCACGGCTCAGTCCAGTATGTGTCCCGAACAGTTGTCTTTCATATCCCATTAGCTACGTTCATTCCCTTCTGTTGGTAGTCCCACTAACCCTGGCCCGCTTCAAGACTTTAGACACACCTGCGAACAGAATGAAGGCATGGCGGGTTATGGATGGGACGAGTACGATATTCGGAAGGGCGGGCGCCAAACAATCCACGACGCTGGGAACACCCTGGATCTGACAATTGATTTTATCAAGGTCCCCGGTGGACAGCATGGAGGCAGCTGGGCTGCCCGAGTCAAAGGTGTCCCTCGGGATGATGCACTCCCGGATCAGCCTACAACAGTCGTCTTCTACAGTGCTCTGGAGGGGCTTGGTAACTTGGGTCTTCACACGCAGTCTGACGACTCGCGTGGTTTTGAGGGAGATGTGAAGCTGGCTGGTTATACCTCTGATCTTGGGGACTTCACAATTGATGTGACTGAGGGCCCTGGCACCAATGAGTACCCGGAACATGAACACCCAAGCTATGAAGACAAACCACTGGACCGTACCTTGGTGTCCAGTTTGACAATACCCCCGGAGCACACCTGGCAGACGAAAGGTATGTTTTTTCAATCTTTTACAAGCATCTATTAGGTCCGATCCAGAGCTGATCTCTCGTCTAGTGATTCTGTTTTCGCAGATGAAGGAGGGTGTAAGCGAAACCATCGAAAAGTATGGAGCGGAAAACCCTCCTCCCCCATCGCAAGTCTTCACCATCAAGAATACGCCAGGTGATGGTAATGTTCAGCTTGTGCAGAAGGTTTTCAAAGGTGCCTTTGAGGTAAATGGGAGATCTCTTGGTTTGCAAATAGTCTGCTTACAGATCCCAGTTCGATATCCTATTCTCTTCTGGGTCCTCGCCCGAGCCTGTGACATGTATAGTGCCTTTCCCTTGGATCATGTGAAAATTGAGGCTGATCATATACGTTACAGCCGACCTTCTTACCCAAGAAATTACAAGTGCTTCGATAGCTTTTGCTGAGCGCTTCGACAAGATACTTCCCCCGCAGTCTCCCTTTGATTCCGACAAATATACCGAATTCTCGAAGTCAATGCTTTCCAATCTCGTTGGTGGCATAGGCTACTTCCACGGTACTGACATTGTTGACCGTTCCGCGGCGCCTGAGTACGAAGAGGAGAATGAAGGCTTCTGGGAAGAAACGGCGGAGGCAAGGGCTCGGGCTCAACCTGTCCTTGAAGGTCCAAAGGATCTCTTTACTTGTGTTCCCTCTCGGCCTTTCTTCCCCAGAGGCTTTCTCTGGGATGAGGGTTTTCACCTGATTCCGGTCGTTGAATGGGATACAGATCTTGCGTTTGTTAGCCGGTTATCCTATCGTCATCGAAATACTGACATTTTCCAGGCTTGAAATCGTGAAGAGTTGGTTAAGCTTAATGGACGAGGATGGGTGGATTGCTCGGGAGCAAATCCTGGGCTCTGAGGCGCGCAGCAAAGTTCCACCCGAGTTTACCGTCCAGTACCCTCACTACGCCAACCCTCCAACCCTTTTCATTATTCTGGAAGCGTTCCTCGATAAATTAGATGCCAACAAGAATATCTCTGTCCAACAATCTCCTGAATTTATCGCAGAGCGTCTCCGTTCTGCCTATGTGCAACAGCCGGAGTTGGGTGAAGCTTATATCCGTTCAATTTACCCACTCCTGAAGAAACACTATTTCTGGTATAGGAACACTCAACGAGGTGACATTAAGTCGTACGACCGAGAGGCCTTTTCTACCAAGGAGGCATACCGCTGGCGGGGCCGGTCTGTTCAGCACATCCTAACATCTGGGTTGGACGATTATCCTCGAGCACAGCCCCCACACCCCGGTGAGCTACACGTGGATTTGATCAGTTGGATGGGGATGATGACTCGCTCTCTCCGACGAATTGCTGAAAGGCTGGGAGAGACTGAAGATGCTGAAGAGTTCAGATACTATGAAACTGCAATTGAACGGAATGTCGATGACCTCCACTGGGACGAACAGGCGCAAACATACTGTGATGCGACTATTGACGAGTACGAGGAAAGTGTTCATGTCTGTCACAAGGGATACATCTCCATCTTCCCCTTCCTCACTGGTATGGTGAGCTCTGATAGCCCTCGACTAAAAGCCATCTTGGACTTGATTAGCGACCCAGAAGAGCTCTGGAGCGATTTTGGCATTCGCAGTCTAAGTAAGAAGGATGAGTTCTACGGGACTGCTGAGAATTATTGGAGGAGCCCTGTATGGATCAACATCAATTATCTGGTGTTTAAGAACCTTTATGTGAGTAGCCCAAAGCTCTACGAACCACACATTGGAACTAACGGTTCCACCCTAGGACATTGCGATCACCCCTGGTCCACATCAAGAACAGGCCCGTGAAATGTACTCCAAGCTGCGGAAGAACGTAGTTGAGAATGTTTTCAAGGAATGGAAGACGACCGGGTTTGCTTGGGAACAGTATAACCCAGAAACAGGTAAGGGACAGCGGACGCAGCATTTCACTGGGTGGACTAGTATGGTGGTGAAGATGATGTCGATGCCCGATCTTCCTGCGACTGAGAGCAAGGGGCATGATGAGCTATAGAACAGCAACAGTCGCTGCATAGCGCATGGTTTAGGTTAGGGAATACTACTACTTGTACACTATCGTTTCTCCACGAACGCCCCAACTCCGTATGTAGACAAAGCAAATTTCCGAAGACTGAAGAACTCAGTGCCGACGATGGTAGTGGGAATCTCTATCCCGGGTATGATGATGGTCGTCTCGGCGTCTCCTGCCTTCGTCGTTACCCCTCCTGTCTCTGCTTCTTGACCGTGAGTGCGATCGCCTCCTTCGGCGATCTCGCGACCGAGACCGAGACCTATGCCGATGACTCCTGTGACGATGTTCGCGCTCATCACGATGCCTACGGTGTCTGTGTTCCCTATCTCTGTCTCTGTTTCTATCACTCAAACGATCTCGCCTCTTATCTCTCCCTGGATTCCTGCTACGATCACTGCCCTGCCTCCGCTTGTCTGCAGAGCGGGGGTCCAATCCGACAGGCTCAAGTTTATCATCCCCAACAGTGCCGGACAGAGAGGCAGCGCCCCCACGAAAAGATCCGTACCCGATTCCCTTGCCCGCTTCGTCGATCGCTAGGTCTTCTCCCGCGGTCGTATCTCGGACTGCTTTCTGGACATCTTTATCGCCCAACGGCGTAAGATTGGCGTTAGAACTAGCGCGCTTCTCCGGAACTGGCAGACCCAAAGCTCGGGCCATGGCTTCTTCTTCAGCTTCCTTGACACGTTGCTTCTCTTCGCGTTCTTTTCTAATCCTATCCTCTTCGCTATCGTCTGCCCTTGTGTACCACATCAAGTCGCGACCCTGTTGCCAGCGGCCAACAGGGGCCATCACGGAATGGCCAAGATAGTTCTCACGGTGCGAAGAGTCTTTGACATCGGACCATTTAAAGTCGCCGCGACCGCCGCTAGAGCAAGAGTAAGGTTAGCTAGCGGACATAAGAACGGATGATGTAGGAATATGCAGCCTACCGGCTACCTTCTTTGCGGATGCTTGCGACGAGATCCATCGTAGATGCCTTGAGGAGTTGTCCTTGTTCATATGAAACCGGAAAGGGTGTTAGAATAGATTGTTATTTATTAGGATTTATGTCTGATAAGAGAGTTTCACCATCGATGTGGCACGTGCACGCTACAGCCTGAGGCAGATCAACAGGGTTGGCTGACTTCATCAAACCATAAGATTCATATTCGGACAGAGGACTCAATAGTAGACCAGGGAGACTGTGAGCACGTCTTGTCACTTCCTCCCTATGGGAATTCAGCACAAAGATGCTAAATGGTCTGCAAAGTGATAGGCCTCCTCAAACTTCATGTGATGTCACACTTGAATCTGATACATTAAATTAAATATACCCCTCGTGCTTTTCTAATGAGCATATCCTTCCGCCCTCACCACCTTCACTTTATATTTCCACCTGTGAATCATAGCCTATTAGTTTACTGATAGTTGATTTGGACTGGTTCTTCTCCATACCACCTTCTCAGGTGGAAGCGAATAGTAACAATGGAATTTAATCTTGACGATGGGCCTCCAGGCCGGAAAACCCGCGCCAGAGAAGGCCTACATCTTAGACCTTTGAACGTCGAGAAAGGGGCAAAAAGAGTACGTTGATTTATGAGTCACTAGATTTGCTTCCTCCTGGGCATGCTTCAGCTGACAGTTCGACTAGTTCTCTTCGTAAGTATCCTATCATTGTTCCTGCAGTCATGGAGTAGTACTGACTGAGGCGTTGCGCGACACAGCAGAGCGCCAGACTCGTTTCCTCCGCAAGGTGCAGCATGGCGGAATAATCTGGTATAGTGCAGCATCACTTCTGTATGACGACCTTTACTAACAAGCTTGAAGGCTGCTCTTTCTCAACGTCGCAATCTTCTGTTTGTGGCCTATACCCATCAAATCTATGTCTGGGAGCCAGCTGGGTCGTTTCAGACACTGGGATCCAGGCCTGAGATGATAATAACTCCTGTCATGAAGGACCCCTATAGCAGCGGGTATATATCACCACATATGCCTCACGCCATCAATAATATCCTTGTGGATGATCTGGGGCGCGACGAGGTCCTTCTGCTGGTCACTGATTCGGGCAATGTCTGCGGCTATCGTGTTGAGGCTATCTTCTCGGCTTTGAAGCGGGCTGCAGAACGTAAGGAGCACCGCCCTTTCGATGGCTCCCAAGTGGATCCTTTCTTTGTCGAATATGTCGAAGCCAGCGCCTGGGGGCTAGCCATACACAAGTTCTCCCGCCTGATTGCAGTGACCGCAAACACAGGCCTTGTCACTGTTTTTGCATTTGCACTTGTGAATTTTGCTTCTGGCAAGGGCAACGACACATGTCAGGGTTTAGGGGAGGAGGGGGATCTCACTGATTACGGCCAGACTTGGCTGGAAATAAAGAGCGATGAGGATTTCAAACAGCTACGACAGTTGATGCCTGCGAAGCACCGAAAACGGAACATGCGCTTAACTTATACCGGACACTTTACAAACATACCATCTGTCTCATTTCTGAATTGTGATCTTGACCCAAATGGAACATGGATGGTCAGTACAGATATCGAAAATCAGGTTTTTGTCTGGAAGACCTGGGAGGGCCCTGGCCCATTTAACGTGTACCACTTCGGCGATTCTTCTTTCAAATACTTCCCAGAAACATTCAATCATGAGTAAGGCCTGTCTTGGAACGTTGTCTCTGATAAGCTTTCACTGACGGACGAGGTAGTAAAGAGCGTGGTTGGTCAGCCATAGCCCTTGACCCACGTACTTTTCATCTACTCAAATCGACGAAGGATGCGTGCGGTGGTCATCCTCACCGTCGTTTAGAGAATGGTCGACCGATCCTGGACCTGACCAAGTTGAGCAGCCGAGTGCCTAACGCGTCTCGACTCTACAATTATTTTCCTCCTGCGGTTAAGGCTGAACCAGAACAATCGATCCTACCTGACATATTTGGGCCAGATTGCTGCATTAATAGAGAAAATAGTGCCCGCCAGTCTATCAGTCGTGCCGTGTACGATGGTCCATTTGCGGAATGTCAACGCGCAGATGAAACTCCAGAACCCAGTGACACCCAGGATGTCAGAAACCTCCGGCCTTCAAACTCCGCCGATGCATTCAGTCACCGTGCTGTTGACGGCTCTGTGTTCGAAGATAATTTGAGCTCTAATGCAAGTTCTGATGGGGAATCATATACAGGGCTCCAGCAAGATTCTAGCCAAGAGGGCGAAATCCAGGGTGATAATAGGGCCTTCCGTCGAGTAGATGACACAGCACATCAGACCGATAATGCCTCGTTTCACGGCCCATTGTCAACGCCTGAATTTCTTCAGGTGGCGCTTCTGGAAGCTCTAGGTGGCGATATCCCCGGGGCCGAAGAATACTTTGATGACTACTCGATAGAAGAGGTCAGCCCTTTTGAGGACATCGAAATGGATGACGCAGACGACGATGCCTCAGAGGGCAATGATACATCGACTTCCGAAGCAGTTGCTTACCAAGTCTTTAACCGTATGTCACGCGGTGCCTTTCCCAGTGATCCTAGTATCTATGGACATAGGGAGTCACTAATAGACTTTTCATCGACTCCAGCTCCAACACATGCGAACTTTCCGATCCTTCACTTCTCCCAAACAGATATCCGTCTCATCCCTAACCCACTTGCCTCTCGCGCAACTGTTTTCTGTGGCACACCCCTTCGGCAGCAATTCACCCACATTGTTGGATCGCTTCGAGACGCATGCGACCGCTTCAACATGGTCAAATATATCCCCGAACATGGAATCGTAGTGGCCGCCTCGCAAAAAGGCCGTGCCGCAGTGATTACCCTTACCGAGTCTGAAGCCAATGGCCTGTCATTCAGAGTCGACTGGATCGTTCCATTCGAGAGCCAGGAAAAGTACGGCGACCGACCTCTGATCCCTCTCCTAGGCATGAGCGTCAGTCCAATGCAAGGGTTTGAGATACCTCCTGACGTGCCTAACATTCCCCACGATGCCAACGGGGATGGCCTGAAATTCCACTATAAGCCAACCACCGATGACGAACTTGACCCGCCTTTGCAAAGCAACTCCAAATCATCCAATATTTCGAGCGATGATCTACGTACCCCTTCTGAAGTGTCCGATACTGGAGTCTCCAGAGAGTCCACGCCGACGGTCAGCAGCAATGTTAATACCATCCCAGAACAAGAGCAGCAAACCTTTCCAACTTTGCCGGAGTGCCATGCCAGGGCTACTCGTGCCTATCAACCGGAGGAGAGTTGGCGTGGTTGGAATCCATCTCGGCGCTATCGTTTGTTGCTTCTCTTTGCGGACCATACTGTCATGAGTTACGAATTCTGGTACAACTGGTCCCCCACGGGCACAGCGGACGATGAAAGCGATGAAGATGGATACCTTGTTGTCTGAACACAATCACCGAAACGGATTGGAGGGTGGTCCACTACGTCAGTATTGTTTTCAAATATATGGTTTGCTGAATTTCGAGGTTGTTAGTATTTGTAAGTTCAAAATAGCATACCGATCGTGTACATCAATGGGATCCAAGTTTGTCACATATATAACTATAGCACATTTATAAAACAGAAACGCTCCAAAGAAAATAGATGAATGCGCTGATATAGATGCAAAACCTCGTGATCATCATACATAAGTTGGGCATTGACACATAAACAGAGATGTCCCAAGGAGACTTCTTTCTCGAACATGCAGGGCATGCATCAAAAATCGTCATCTAGTTCGTCACTATCCCATTCATCTTCTCTATCGTTTTGGACCAGTTCCAAAAATCTCTGGAGGCCTGGTCGTCTAATTGCTTCAGCATCAGGTTGACCCCGTACCTCAGCCATTGCCCGTGCCTGTGCTTGTCTCTCGGCCGCTGCAGCCCTGCCTGCTGCATCTAAGCCATTCAAGTTGCGTCCCCCTTCGCGGCGCCCTAGACCACCAGCTCTCTGGTTGACACGAGGTGGTGCCGGAGCAGGAGGCGGAGGGTGGCCTTGGCGCCTAAAGTGATTATCACCATCGTCAAAATCCCAGGCAGGTTGGTCCTCTTCATCGCTGCTGTCGTCGAAATCTAGCAATTCATTTGGGATCTGGTGGAGAGCTTCTGCTCCATCAGGGTCAATTCCATCACCACCCTCTAAATCCCAAAGTTTGTTGTAGCATGAACTGTTGCCATCGTTAAAATGGCGATAAGGATTGTCCTCCGAAAGCCAGCTGGAACAGAGATAGCAAAAGTGTGTGTCACATTTGAAACAGATCATATGATTGCAGCCCATGCGTTTCTGACAAGGCGCATCGCACGTTGGGCAGGCCGATGTGTACAGCCTTAGATACTCTTCTGTTGCCTTTTCCTCTGCAGATAATTCTGCTTCTCGGCGGGGGAAGCACCGTACAAGCTCACCATGCCACCCTTTCTTACACACACAGCAGAAAGCATAGTTGCAGTCTTCGCAAACAGCTACCCGATCCGCCATAGGAGGTAGCTGAGCTTCATCCCCATTCGGGTCGAACACAAGTCCTACATCCTCATCATCGGAGGGATCCAGATCATCCGACATAGGGTCAATAGGCTTGGGATGCCTCTTCGAGCGAGCTGCACCTTGACACCACTGCCGAGGGCAGTATATGGTAGATTTATCAGCTTCAAGTTTCTTCTTCCTCTTCAAAAAGACGTAACGCTGTACGGTTTCCTGCTCCAGAGGAATCTGCAGTAGCTCACTAGGGCTCAGGGTCCGCTCGTTTTTCTTGCGATTTTTGGGTTGCCCTTCTTGGCTTCGTACGGACTTGCCTTCCTTGCCGCAATCCGGGGCCAGACATTTGACACTTTCCACATCGCCTTCCGTGATACAAGTATTGTAAAAGTCCTGGAGACAGGGCACACAAAAAACATGCGAACAAAGTAAAAGCCGATGACAGTTTACCCCTTTTTTCGGCTCAAGACAAACTCCGCACTCAAAAGTCTCCTGCTCGAACGCCTCTCTCTCGGCCTTATTGTTGAAATCCAAGAGTGCGATTTTGAGCTCTCGTGGGAGCCTAACTTCTCCGTCGGGTATGTCATCAATACCAAAAGCCGTCTCGGCTAACTGTTGAAGATGATCGATATAGGTATATACAACGAGGTCCCTCCCGCATTCTTCCCAGAGGTGTTTCCCATCGTCTAGTAGCTTGGAGATGATCGAAGAGGGCAGCCACGCAGGATCTGTGCTAAGCTTGATGATGGGGGATTGCTCTGATGGGTAGCCACCGGGCAATTCAATTTCCAAACAAAGCGGGGGCAGGTGCGAAAGGACATGGACATCATCATCGGAGCTCGCCGTGGCGCCTCCATCAACTGTTTTGGTTGCAAAGCCCAAGCCAACTTCACTAGCATCAAGGGATGTGGGCGGAGTCAGGACTGTTGGAAGTTCAGTCTCCGAATATTGCTCGAAACCGATCCGTAAAGGTGGTGAAGGATTGACGGGTATATCTAGAGATGCCTTGAACGGAAACGAAGGGTTGATCTTGATTTCCGGGTAGATGGCCGCGATAGACGACAGCTCGACAGAGCGTTCGTCATCAAGCAACTCGGTATCAGTCATATTAGGGTAAGGCCGCCACAAAAGGAAGGAAGAGGTGGATGTGCAAGTCGGTTCTCTATTTAGGGTGGTGGTTGATAAGAGGTGGCGAGGCAGATTTCTTAATGGAATATTCCTGACACAACCATGGTATATGTACCGCTTAAAACTATCATGCCTTTGAGAATTTCTGGGTGAGGGTGTCTGCGACGGGGAAAGGTGCCGATGAGTCTTCAAAGAGGACTTGAGTCCAGGGAAAGGTTAAGAAGACGAATATGCAGCTAAACCATCGATTAGTAAATCACCAGTTATTGATTAACAGTGATAAGCTGCAAAAAGGCTGGATGTCATTCTTGTGGCAACGGCGAAGATATGGAAGAACCGAGCGAGAGGGACCCATAATCCTTTCTTACTTTTCAGGTACTGCAACAGATTGTGATAGACAGCGTAATTAGGGAGGAAATGGAGCTGTCAGGCGGTTGAAATTCTGGCAGTGGTGAAGGTCAGAATGAATGGTCTGCGATAGAAGTATCTTGGTCGAGACAGAAAGACAGAACCAGATATCGGATTGAACGTGTGAGAAGTGCGTCATGTTTTGGCTAAAGGTAAAGGGAAAAGAAGGATAGTGGAAGATGGAGTTGTTAATGAATTCTTTTGATTTCTCGGTTGCAGATCAAGAAGTGTAGTGACTTCAGAGAAGAAGAGAGAAAGAGAAAAGGAATTCAAAACAACTCATAGACCGACAAAAAAGCATGTGGTTTGAAGGAACTTCAGGCATGGTTTGCTGCCCGAGTCCTTTTTGTTTCTTGTATTTTGTTAGAAGAGACTTTTTTTTTTATTTTTAGATTTTAGATTTTCTCCCCCCCTAAGCTATCAGTTATTCAAATTTATTATTATTTGCTTTTTCTGCGCGCTCTCATCATTTCATTTGACAATGATGTTTCTGCAACCTGAGGCACCATTTTCCCCCTCCCCCTCATTTTGCGTTGCCGCTTTGACCATGTGCAACTCCGTCTCCCCATGACCTGGAGGCAAAAGCGGCGAGGGACACGGACTCCCGCCTGACGAGCATGTGACATCTTTGAAAGTTCTTGGGCTGTTGTTAGTTTAACCACGGCTTGCATTCAAGCTTATTATTATACAACCGGGATTCTCAAGACTTAGTCCCTGTCCTGGGGGGTTGGGTAGTCCTTGGATATTTCTATATCCATAATGCTTGTCGGTCAATAATATTTGCTTGTTCATTCATCTCTTCGCATATAAATTGAATCTATTAATTGCTGCTTCAATACTCCCGTCTTGTTATCAGTCGGACCTTATCTTATTGTGGTCCTCAAACGGAGAACCGGAGAACACCTAAGGAAGTGGAAAGCGAGAGAAGAAGAAAAAGAAAACATCAGATTAGATAAAAATATAAAACAATCTCTGTTGGCGCTTTCTTCTCATCAACATGACTGACACGCCCCTGGCATCTTTGTCTTTGACGCATGTCCATTATGTAAGTTCTTTCTGATCTCCGCACGCGTTTTCGAGTGGTCGAGGAACTGATGAGGCATGTGTATTTATGGTAGAATCCGAACGACCCGCTCTCATTTTTGTCGGCCTGGCTTGCCCTAGTCCCCCAGGCATTATGCGTGACCTATGTCACTCTTGTTTGGGCGACAAGAGAGGTGGAGGTGCTATTGATGTTCGCAGGCCAGATGGGTTGTGAAGCATTGAACTTTGTGTTAAAGCGAATCATTCAAGAGGAAAGGCCGAAACGTACGTCAAGTGGTAAATGACTAGACCTGGTTGGGTTCAAACACTGACGTGGAACTGTTGACACAGAAATGCTTGGTAAAGGATACGGCATGCCATCATCCCATGCACAATTTGTCGCCTACTTCGCCGTTTATCTGGGGCTGTTCCTTATCTTTCGACATAATCCCACGCACGCCGAGTCATCATTCCACATTCTCATACGGATAGTACTTGCCATGGGCTTGAGCGTTGGCGCCAGTGCCGTGGCTATCAGTCGTATATATCTGAACTACCATACACCCAAACAGGTTTTGGCAGGCTGTGGTGCTGGTATTGGGTGTGCCGTTGCTTGGTTCCTTATCACGGCATTCCTCCGGACACATGGCTGGATTGACTGGCTACTCGATTTGACCATATCGATGCAGTTGAGACTACGGGATCTGGTGGTAAGTGAAGATCTAGCCGAGGCCGGATGGCAAAAATGGGAAGCAAAGCGGAAGTTGAAGCGTCGTGGACATATTAGTAGTGATCACCGGTCTCCGAAAACAGACTGAACCGTATAAGTACTTGAGCCACGTATACTTCGTTCATTAGATTTTGAAACAGGGATTACAACGTGTTGATCGCAATGCCCTTGGATCTAATTAGCATTCTCGCTAATATATATACACCATATACATGTGAAAAGTCACAAGACCTTGGTATGACTCTCGGAAAGTTCTTATAATGCTTACACATGATAACGGATATTTCGGGCTTAGGATATGCACCTTTAGAAGCTACAAGACCCTTCATGTGCCCAAATGGGAATATGCTGGGTCCCGTACTAAATTAAATATATGGTTAATGAGGTGAGAGTCCAGTTGTATTGTATTCAATGGGAACGCATTACTGCTATGCGCGTGGCAAAAGATATATCGTAGAATCATTTTGAGGTACGTTTAGAGAGATAACAAATAGCAGTAGAATGCTGCAGCTCAAAATACCATTTGAATCCGGTCGGTACCTTGATATACCTCCGTCGCGGTGCCTCGCACGTGATCGGTCTCACCCGTAGATGGGTAACTGAGACGGATTTCCGTCGCGTGGCCATCGTTTTATCAAGCATGCTGCGGAACTGTGCTTCGTTAAAGCCGCCAAGAGACTCCATCATGTCTCCTTGACTTTACTGATTAACATGTCAGGCCTTGCCCACTTCTACACCCAGGACTACCACTAGAACATATAACGTTAACACCTATCTTACCTCTTTTCTTTTTGTTTGCCAAGAACAGATACCCCAGATATTCTTGCACATTTTACATTTAATTGTTACATGAGACGAGAGATAAGCTCTCAGAGTCTAAAAGATGGATGATACATCGGAGTCTACCGATACGGCCATGCCAGAACATCACATTGTCAAAGCAGATGAGGTCGACCAAACAGGGACAGATATCTCTCCTGTCTCAGACGATCAGCTGATGGAAGAAGTCGCTGAGGGCCTACGGCAGGAGCGAGTTTCAGGAAGCACGCCGTCTGCCCCAGGTGAAGTGCCTATGGAGGCTGGAAAACCACATCGGCGACCGGAGTTACGTCGGGATGCTGCAGCTCCGCCGCCGCCTCTACAGCCTCCACCACCAGCTCCAGTGCAACAGAATTTAGAAAGACCCACGGACTCACTAAGTCTTGCACAGCTCAGGCAATTCGTGCAGGAGATGCCTAGGATTGAACAGCCTGCTTATGCATTTGAATATGCCGATTCTCAGCCATTTGCGGAAGAGGTCGAAGAATGGTTCCAGTACAGCGAGTTTGACAGAGCTATGCTAATGGGCATGAAGTCATCGTTTGAGAAGAAGTGGGCATCTTTTCTCGAGACTCAGAACGCAGAATTCTTGGAGATATCTTGGATAGATGCTACTTATGATCAGCGAATGGCATTCATGGCTCAGATGGTAAATTTCATACGAGATCGTGAGGTCTCGGTGCGACTTGAAGCCCTGGAAGTCGTTTGTTATATCGTTACTGGTGTATGGGGTACCACTGCTGGAAGAGCTATAGATGATTATCCTGAAGATCCGTCTCCCAAGGAAACCGCAGAGGTCCCGAAATCTAAGTCATTACAAATCCGTTGGATCGAGGAAAGTGCCAACCTGGTTCTTGAAAGCTCAGGCCTGGCACCGTTGCTCGAGTGTCTATGTTGCGTTTTTGAAAGAAACCGCGCCTCTTATAGTAGTGAGTCTGCTGGGGCTGGGGCTGAGAGCACGAACCCAGCATCTCTCGCTGCCATGGAGCGTGAGGCGAATTTGATCCTTACAACCTTTTACATGATCGTGGAGGTCAGTAGGAAACAAGAGGCCCGAGATCCGCGGCACACACCGTTAAGGAATGCCCTGGTTGGCCTGAAGCCGAATCTACTGGTATTCCTGGTTGAAGTTATCGCACGCCTGCGGTGGGATGACTCTGCTAACATCCCGCTTACGAGGATAATCCTCTTATTTTGGAAGTCTTTACTCCTCTTCTTTGGCGGCAGTGATGAGTTGAAAAGAGCCAAGGAGGAATTGGAACCAACGTTTAAGGAAAGGGAGGATGATACGTCTCGGAGGACGCCTTTTCTGACTGCATCGCCTCTTGATTATCATATCTTTCGACAGGAAATTACTTCTAAATACCCGGCCTATAACCCGCCACCACCTGTAGTTCCTCTGGAACTAGAGAACAATTCTATTCTCCCTCCTCTTCCCCAGCATCCCAGCAGAGGAGCTTCGTCTAATGGACTCTTTTCTGGGGTCGGCCCATCTGTTGCAGGTGGCAATGGTTCAATCCTTCATCAGTCAGTCCACATAGCAACACCTGCACCTTCTCCGCCTCCATCGCCAATTGGTCCAGGGGGTAAAGCGGGAAAAAAGCAGAACTATCAGACGAACCAAAACTTCCCCTTCATGTACCCACCTTTAGATGTTTCTAGCAACGACATCGGCGGCAAAGGCACAACCGAGCTTCAAGATGTGCTCGTTGGCAAGAGGTGGGAGGGAAGTGACGTACCAGCTTCAATCATCGAGGCCGGCAAACTTTTCTCGACACACGTGAAAATGACTAGAGCGATGCGACAACTTTGGGAAGAGCGAGAACGGTTCATGAAATATGATCGCGGCTGGTACCTAGATGATAGTGGGACCGCATCCGATGAGAATATTCCTGACGAACTCCTAGAGGACTTTCAAGATTTAGATTTGAAGCAGGAAAAAAAGAACACTCCAGGATGGTCGGCCAGCAAGGAAACCGACGATGAAGATATCCAGCGGCGCTTGGATGCCGTTGAGTCCTTCTATGTGAGTTTTACCCGTATTTCAGTAATACATGGGCTGACAAGTTTTCCAGACACAAGCGCTTGTGCATTTGCAATCCATCACCATTGTATTCTTGAAGATAATTCTGACAAATGTCAGTGCTATGGTGAACCAGACCCAAGGTGGCCAAGGAATGAGGTATGGACCCTAGCTCTAGTCGTACTGAAAGTTGGGTTAATATGTGCTTAGCGATAGTTACGGCGTTAATGGATCCGGTCCTGGGCCAGCGTCTATCGCCGAGGATTTGAACTCCGAGGCTGCTATTGAGGAACTTGACAACATTCGGCTTCGGGAGATTACTGGAAAAGCCATTTCAGGATCTCTGTTGCTTCTGGTAAAGTGGTTCAAAAGATCTCGTACGCTTATAACCCTAGCGCAGATGGAATGGTATCATTGCTGACCGAGCCTAGACATATTGAAATTTGAATATATGACGCAGTTGTTGCTCGATTCCAATTACCTGCCGTTGATATTGAAGATGTTTGCCCACCAAGATATTGATCAAGCTGTGGCACAGAAGTTTGACCGCAAGGAGCTGGGGTACGCACCCTTTCGATTAAGATCTACCAGCCAGAATTACTGACAAGAATAAGCTTCTTCCATTTCTGTCTTCTTCATTCGGACCAACCTCCAGAACCATCGCATTCGGACGAGGAATCGAGCGGGGATGAGGCGGCCCCTCCCCCAATTGCTCGGCATCGATCAGAAGTAGATCCAGGAAACTCTTCCGTACGAGTACAATCCCCGGAGGAGGCTTTTGAAGAGTTTTTGAACGAACCCGATCTTCCTCGTCCTGAGGTGGACGAGCTGGGATACCCTACCGCACCTCCACCCAAAGAGCCGATCAAGGTGTTTTCATTCCGCAACTTTTTCTCGGCTATCAATTACTTGCACATCATGCAGAAGATTACCCGTGACAAAGCCCACAGATGTCTGCTGCTGGTGCAATACAAATCTAGTACTATCCTTCGAAAAGGGCTGAAAATACCGGACCCGCATCTACGGTTCTACACCCTCAAGCTCTTCAAATCACAGGTCCCTTACTGTGGCCGCAAATGGCGGCAAAGCAACATGCGTGTGATCACCGCCATCTACCTCTACTGCCGTCCGGAGCTGCGAGATGACTGGCTGGCAGGATCAGACATCGATGCGGAGGTGGAAGAAGCCTTGCCGCTCGAACAAGCACTCCGTGGCCTGACACACTGGTGGCACCTGCGGCGGTATAAAGATGTAATGGGTGGTGAGGAGGGCGCATCACTCATGGAAGAGGAGCGCGATTTCTTTGTGCGGGAGCTCGAAGCAATGGGCTGGGGATTTGCAGGTGAGGAAATGCTCAATGGTGCCAGCGAGGAAGCCGAGATGGCTGCGGCTGGTGGGCAGTTACCAGAAGGAACCGAATGGGACGGAGGCCCATTGCAGATGGAGGAGTGGTGAGGCGATTTTCATCTCGAGAGAATGTTTCTTTCATCATAGAGTATAATGACAATCATGAATGAAATACATATACCCCAATAGAAGTGATCCTCTAGCTCTCAGTTATATCGTACCAGGCACATTCCACTAATTGTAACGATATTGACCAGTTGAAGCTGATGTGTTTGCAATCGCCTGCCATTACTTACTGCCAAGTCTTATCGATAAGAAAACTCTCACGTGATGATCACTGCGGCAACTTTTTTTTGCGGCAGAATCGATCATTCTCGCAAAGTCTAGCCGGATAGCAAAGACTGTTTCTCCCAACCACGGCGGTTTAGGCCATTATTTTGAAATTCCTGGCCGGCTCTAGTCAAGATGTCGTCGGATGAGATTGTCTGGCAGGTTATCAACCAGCAATTCTGTTCCTATAAACTAAAGTAAGTTACTGATAAAAAAAATACTTGCATATCTTCCGCCGGAGAAACGAAACAAGCCGATGCGAACGAGGAAACAAAGGACAAAATTTTTTAATAAAAAATAGACATAGTACATTAAATAACTAACACTTCCACCTCCAGAACAACCAAAGGCCAAAATTTCTGCCGAAACGAATACAATGTCAGCGGTCTCTGCAACCGCCAGTCCTGCCCGCTGGCCAACTCCCGCTATGCTACAGTGCGGTCGGATCCCGAAACGGGCGTGATGTACCTCTACATGAAGACCGTGGAACGCGCGCACATGCCCAGTAAATGGTGGGAACGGATAAGGCTGTCGTCGAACTACGCAAAGGCGCTGGAGCAGCTTGACGAGCGACTGATCTACTGGCCTAAGTTTCTGGTACACAAGTGCAAGCAGCGTCTTACGAGGCTGACGCAGGTGGCTATTCGCATGAAGAAGCTGGCTAAAGAGGAGGAGAGACTGGGGGAGAAGATTGTGCCGAAGATGGCGCCTAAGATTCGGCGGAGAGAGGAAACCCGTGAGCGCAAGGCTGAATCAGCAGCTAAGGTTGAGCGGGCGATTGAGAGAGAGCTTATTGAGAGATTGCGCAGTGGTGCGTATGGTGAAGCGCCGCTGAACGTGGAGGAGGGTATCTGGAAGAAGGTGCTTCGCGGCCTGGAGCGCGCGGGCGAGGGTGAGCGTGACGAGGATCTCGATGATGGAGAGTTAGAGGAGGAGGAAGAGGGTGTTGGTGAGGTTGAGTACGTTAGCGATCTTGATGAGGAGGAGGATCTGGAAGATATTGAAGATTGGCTGGGTGCGGAGTCGGGTGACTCAAGTGATGACTATGACGACGAGGATGATGAGGATGAGGGCAGTGATGAAGAGAGCGACGAAGAAGATGCTAGCGAGCACAGCGAGGATGAGAAGAAGAAGCCTGCGCCTGGCTTCAAGAGGAAGCGCCCTGCTCCCCAGGCTAAGCCCCGGAAGAAGGGTCCTCGGATTGAGATCGAGTACGAAACCGAGGGCGCTGGCAAGGAGAATCTCTTCGCCTAAGACAGAGACCTTTCTTGAATTTTGGAAACCCCGACCCAAAAAGCAAAAAGCATTCTGGTCTGTTGTATTTTGCACGGCGTTGTCTGGTTGTTGTCTCTGAAGTCACATCTGCTACGATCGGGCGTCATACCCAGTCTCTGCATAGTTTACAAACAATTTTCCTGATCCTGCGGATTTAATATGATTTTTTACTCTCTATTTTTAACATACTCCCGAGCCCCTTAAGATAAAGTGGTGGGAACTGATGGTGACCCATGGTAGATATACTCCGTACTCCTGGAAGACAGACGCGGCTCACGTGCCGGGGTGAAACAAGCGAGTGGAGCGCCAAGTGTAATGACTTAATGAAGCCAAATTAACATCCTGGCAAAGAATGTGGCAGATACTTTTCTATCTCCTCCTTGGGCAGCTGTTAGTTGAGATATCGTTTCTATTGTCATTGTAACCTGGATTGCCGTAACCGCTAGTTTCGGTTCTTTTTTGAGCCTTCCGTTGTTGTCGCATTTAATTCCGTCCACACCGCATCGTCCTTGCCGCCATCGCACACCCCGCCACTATACGAACATTCGGTGTCACCCCTGAACAATAAAGCACACAGCGTAATGTCTTCCTATTTCTCTTCCCTCACGTCCTCATCGGCGATCTCGAATCTCGGCACTCGCCTGACGTCCCTTCGCCGAGCGATCACACTGGGCGACGAGGCGGACGATCCAGACCACGAGGACTGCTCTCACATCTCCAACGTTCTACGCGCCTACTATAGCGAGAAAGGTCGCCCGTTCCCCGGTTGGCTTCCCCCTAACCCCAAAGCTCCAACACCTGCGCCGGCCCGGACTATTGCGACGACTCAAATCCAGCCCGGCCCTCATGGTTCGGCCCCGGCAACGTCGATGTACGGACGTGGTAGCGGTGGTGGATTGGGTGATCTGTGGGGTGATTCAGGCTCGGCACAACCTCCCACCTCTCAAACGGCTAGTTTGCGACGAGGACGGGCTGCTGGTAGTATGGGTGCGCCGTTGGCGGCCACGAGCAGTGCGCCCCCGGGGTCTGTAGCAACACCGCCTAGTCACTCGCCTACCCCGCCATCGCTGCACCCGGGCGGAGCGCGACCATTGCCCAGCCAGCGAGCTGGATCATATCAAGCGCTGTCCGGTTCTCAACCTCTAGAACGGGCAGCTTCGGCACAAGAAAGGCTTCGGGCTAGATTACATGGAGGCCGGTCGCCTAGTCCCGGGCAGAACCCGAACAGTCGGCCGGTTTCACCATACTATGGGGGCGGATCGGATCCTAGCGCACGAAAACCGGTTGGGGGAAGGATGCGATGAAAGAAAAAAAAAAAAAAAAAAAATCAAATGCAAATAAATAAATGAAAACTGGAGCCGTCCAAAACAATTTTTTTCCTAGCGGTTCTCTAGAAGTTGGGTTTACCGGGGAAACTAGGAAGGAAATGTGATTTGACGCAGAAGATGGATATCCCACCGAGAAGGCAGGCAGGTACTGCTGGTTAATGTCTGTGTGTCCGGCTGGAGGAAGGACGTCGTTATTTTTATTACTTTTTTCTTATTTCTGTTCGGTTCTTCTCAATTAATTAATGTAATTTGGTGCTACTGATACATGTACAGTGTGGAGTACTAGAGACAGGCTAGAGAGTATTGTGACTTTTTTACCCAATGTGCTTGATATCATGTGATTGTATAGGGCGGAAGAACAAACAGCCACCCATGTAACTACTCTAAGTATGTATGTAGAAAGATGGCCAATAGGTGTGGATAATAAGATTTTACTACTACTCTGTTCGGACAAGAGCTGAGTACAAACTACACTAGTACATACAAGTACATACAAGTACATACAAGTAGTGGAAGATTACCTCACGAGAAATGGAGACCCCCCACGTTTTCCAGGGTTAGGACGACTGGTTCGCTGAAACTAAGCCTTTCCTGGCAGAATCTTAACTGGGGAAACAGCGAATAAGAGGCTCGGGTGGGCAGGTGGAAGGTTTCCTCGTGCTGGGCGTTTTTCTTCCTCTGATTTTTTCTCCGATGACGCTCCATAAATCCCGCAATTGATTCTCTTCCATTGGACGCGTTGTTGGACATATAATATGAAAAAACCCGGAAACTCCCCGAAATTGTACCGTTGCCGGACTCGGCTTCCTGAACCGTCGTGGCTTTTGCCCTCCACGGGGAAATGTGTATTTGCCGTGTGGGGATCGGCGCTCTCCTCTTTTTTCCACTCCAGGCTTCCCGATGGTTTCCATGCGGAGTGATTCCGGAGTTCTCACCCAACAACATTCCATCTCCAGTTTCTCCTTACTCACGGTCCCCCTTGTCCCTTGCCCTTAGCAGCACACATTCCTCATTCATCCCGAGTAAAAAAGAAAAGAAATTTTTTTTTTAACTCGGGACCATGACGTCTCCACTGTCTCGTTGGGCTACCAATCGAGTAATCGAGTCATCCAGTAAATACTAAGTCGAGTAATCTACTCCAGAAAGTTTTGAATTCATTCTGCGGATTTCTCTTCTGGGGCAGACTCTTATTGCCCCCCCCACAGTCAGGTGCCATCCGGTACGAAAGCCTGTAGAGTTCTTGAATGGGGTGACGTGCCTGACGATGGCCTTATAAGTCCCGTGCTGTCTCGGCTGCCCGACTTTCTTCTCACTTTTCCTTTTCCTTTCCTTTCCTTGCTTCTTTTCTTTCATAGTTTGCTAAATGATTCCTCTCCATCTCCTCTAGAACTTGAGGAACTCCTATTGGTCTATCAGTTGATTGTACCATAAACAACCCCCTTGTATAACAAGTTCACAACCCCCCCCCCCGAGTATTTCCAACGATCTTCATCAGCCTCCATCATGGGGTCCTTAAAGGATGTTGAGGCCTCCCATGATGACCACAAGGATGCCACAGCCGTGGAGATGGATGATATCCTCCAGGACCCGAAGGGCACCGCCGCCTTTAACGAGGCTGCCATGGATATGGAACTCCAACAACTGGAGAACCAGCTGCGTGAATTGAAGAAGTCACGCTTCGACGTCGCGCTTTCCAACCCGGCCTACTTCACTTATATCTTAGTCGCATTTGCCTCCTTGGGAGGTTTGCTCTCTGGTCTGGACCAGTCCTTGATCAGTGGTGCCAACCTCTACATGCCCGATGACCTGCACTTGTCTGACTCGAACGCCAGCTTGGTTAATGCCGGTATGCCGTTGGGTGCCGTGGGTGGAGCGCTAATTCTTTCTCCGGCCAACGAATACTTGGGCCGTCGTATGGCTATTATCGTATCGTGTATCCTCTACACCATTGGTGCTGCCTTGGAGGCCGGCGCGGTCAACTTTGGCATGATGTTTGCGGGTCGTTTCATTCTGGGTATGGGTGTTGGTTTGGAGGGTGGTACCGTTCCGGTTTATGTTGCTGAATGTGGTATGTAACCAAACATATGCCTTGTTCCCGCTGCAGTCTGGCTCCATCCGCTCACAATTACAGTCCCATCAAGGATCCGTGGTAACCTGGTCTCGCTTTATCAACTAAACATTGCTCTGGGCGAGGTTCTTGGCTATGCGGTTGCCGCCATCTTCCTCGACGTCAAGGGCAACTGGCGCTATATTCTTGGCTCATCCTTGGTCTTCTCAACCATCCTTCTCGTCGGAATGCTTTTCTTGCCCGAAAGTCCTCGTTTCTTGATGCACAAGAACAAGCCGGTGGAAGCGTATGGCGTTTGGAAAAAGATTCGTGGCTTCGAGGATATAGATGCCAAGAGTGAGTTCTTAGGTATGCGACAGTCGGTGGAGTCGGAGAACGAGGAACAGCAGCACACCAAGAAGTACGCCTGGATGGACTTCTTTACTAATCCTCGTGCTCGCCGCGCCATGGTCTACGCCAACATCATGATTGTCCTTGGCCAGCTAACGGGTGTCAATGCCGTTATGTACTACATGGGTACTCTCATGGAAAACATCGGTTTCGATAAACGTAACAGTGTCTTCATGTCGCTGGTGGGTGGTGGTTCTTTGCTGATCGGCACAATCCCGGCGGTCATGTACATGGAGAAATTCGGCCGGCGTTACTGGGCCAATACCATGCTGCCGTGTTTCTTTATTGGTCTTGTTTTGGTTGGTGTGGGTTATCAAATCAACCCCGATCGAAACCCCGTGGCCGCCCAGGGGGTCTACCTCACTGGCATCATCCTCTACATGGGTTTCTTTGGCTCATACGCTTGTCTGACCTGGGTTATCCCATCCGAGGTGTTCCCCACCTACCTTCGTAGTTATGGTATGACTACTGCCGACGCCAACCTTTTCCTCTGCTCGTTCATCGTCACATACAACTTTACCGCTATGATGAAGTCTATGACCCGTATCGGTCTCACTCTAGGCTTCTACGGTGGCATCGCCGCACTCGGCTGGGTTTACCAAATCATCTTCATGCCAGAAACTAAGAACAAGTCTCTGGAAGAGATTGACGAGTTGTTCTCCAAGCCCACGTCATACATCGTCAAGGAAAACATGAAGAGCACTGCGCAGGTCATCCGGGACCTCTCCCATTTCCGGTTCAAGAAAGTGTTCAGCCCTTAGTTTAAACAGAGGGACCTGTTATTATCTTAATTTACTTGGGGCTGTGATGTATGCCGCCGGGGATAACTCTCTTCTTCAACGATTCCGAAGCAGAGGTGATGAGCAATGTTGTGTTATGATCTGTATGCATCGTGTTATGTTTGCATGCCTAGGGGTATTCCTATCCGCAGCAGACATTGATCTTTTGGTTATCAATGTATGTACTAAATCAACACTTCTCTCAAATGGAGCACTAAGATGCCACGAACCCTTTCTGGCGGTGATACTATCCCAAAATCACAATATTAAAACGGTAGCCTGTGGTTTAACTTTCAGATGGCGTTTAGGGTAGATGCTCTCTATACTCTATCTAGCTCGGTCACTATCCTATATGCCGTACCTTAGCCCCCTGAAAGACCTCGGGGCTTGCTAGAATGGATAGACTAGTTATATGAACCAGGTTTAGGGCCGACGTGTATCACGGGTAAGGAATCTTAGCAATAGGTGGCCTTTTGAACTAGCGTATTTTTCAGACTAAACTTGACTATACCAATAAATGATCACCCGGCCACCCTTTCTAGTAGCTATAAGAATGGTCGACCTCTTCTGCTAGGAAAAAGAGTTATTCTTAACACAATATACTTCTCGAACGAAAGTTCTCATATCATTACCTAGTAGCTCGTCCTTTTCACACTGGCTAGAATGGTGTAACGGTCGAACGCACGAGATCGAAGTTACTCTTTATTCTACAATTAGCCACGAAGGCAAGAACTTGCGGGTTCCTAAAGAAAGTGGGCACAAGTAGGTAAACCAGTGGAATTCTAAAATGTTATATATCAACCATGACAGTGTCTCCGTGGCAATATCAAAAGAGATGCTTGTTATAGGCATACAATAAATATCACAAAGAAGCGCTCGCTCCAAACACCGTTCAACTGATGAAATATTTTTGTCACATGCGAGAAGAGAAGGATAGCGTGGTGGTGGTCAGTAGGAAACAAGATCAAGTGAGGAAGAGAAGTAAGAAGGTAATTTGATTAAGCTAACCCCTCACTTTCCGGTAACTCGGAGGATGCCAGGATCGTTGGATCAACTTTCCAGCCCAGACGGGGATGATGGCCACGGCGACGACAGCGATGACACGCCAGACCCAATCCACGGTGATCACATATTGCAGATCGAAGTACTCGCCTAGGAAGGGGACGCTGGCAGCGTACAGGAGGGCTGTGCCTAGGAGACAGAAGATCATTACAGGGTGCCAGGTAGTTATGGCGATGGCGACCATTAGAAGTTCGTTGATCACCAGGGCTGTGAATGATACGCTGATGAGTCGGGGTCCTGCGATCGTGTCTAGGAGGATCTGGGAGAGGCCTTGGATTACGGCCCCTTGGTATACGGAGATCAGGACCCAGGTGAAGAAGGAGCGATAACTTAGACTGCGGCCGGATTTGAGTTCTTTGTACAGTTCGGGGTAGAGATTAGCGAGGTGCTCGTCAACGTCACGATCAAAGACTAAGGAGAAAACGGGGGCGTTGGTGTAAACAGTAGCATAGCCGACCATGAGCCAGTTGATAAAGAGACCCTTGGGATCAAAGTGACTGGCAATGCTGTACATGGTCTGGCAGGCGCTGATGATGAGACCGCGATGCATGATGAACTGTGCCAGCTTGGCAGATCGCTTGTAGGAATTGCGTCCGTGCCAGACCAGGAGCTTGGTGAGATGGTGGAACTGGGTAATGCTGAAATCTGCTGCAAGGGAAGCCTGGCGTCCTTCTTTACCGACAATACCAATTCCCACATCAGCCGACTGAATCATGGACACATCGTTGCCACCATCGCCTATGCAACAGACTCGCTTTTTGGTATGCTGACGGATCAAGTCCGCAACCTCAGCTTTCTGAGTTGGGGAGCATCGACAGGCAACAACAGCGGGTAACAGGACTGCAACTGATATGAACGCTGTCCGGAATTGACTAAGCATGAGAGAGAGTGATTCGCCATCAATAAGCAGGCAACAGTCGGTTTTGTTGCGCAGAAAATCCAGAGCTTCCTGGGCAGCCGATTTGTCTTTGACTTTGGCGACAGTATGGATGTACTGTCCTCTGGCAACTAATTTTGCAGAAATAGCCACACAACGTGCTGTCTCCACCTTGTCACCTGTCAACATCCAGATTTTGATTCCAGCGTTGCGGAGAAGTTCTAATGATGGCTTAACGTCCCTTTGTAAACGGTCTTCGACACCAGTCACTCCAAGAAGTTCCAGATCTCGTTCAAGATACTCGCTGATGACCTTGGCCATCCCGTCGTCCCGTCCCTGGAGAGCAAGCGACGCTTGCTTATATTTCGCATCGAATTCCTGGTACTGTTGCAAGGAAAGCCGTTTCCTTCCCACAACCAGAGTGCGCAGGCCCTCCCGAGCCATGTTGGCAGTTTCCTCATCAAGCCAATCGTTTGCTGCAACGATCGAGGTCATAACCGTGTCTGCGCCCTTTTGATAAAACCATATCTCAGGTCCTTGTTTGGGGGATTCTAATACTCCACCATCTGTCTCAAATTGTACGATAATGCCCATACGCTTACTATCCGAAGTGAAAGGAAATATTTCAAGTATGCGGACACGTACAACGACACTCCGGGTGTGCGTAGACTCGAGAACTATCGTCTGACGGTCACGATAGGCCAGTTTGAGCCCGACCTCCTCGGTGTACCGAACAATGGCAATTTCATCCGGCGAAGAGGCCTGATAGTTTGTTACTTTCACACCATCTTCTTCGTCTATTGTCGGCGTAACATTGTGACACAGAGCAAGAGCGAGTATAACATCCCTGACACGCGAACCTATTTCTCTTCGCGTGCGAGGAGCTGCCCCATGTCCCGTTTGAGTTCCAAACGGCGTTGAGGGAGTAGTCAATGAGTTACCAGAAAAGCTTTGTCTGACATATGAGGCCACCTCCTCCATAGCGTCGTTTGCATATGACACAGTTCCAACATGGATTTTCTTCAACTCCATTTCTGCCGAAGTCAGTTGGCCAACGCTTCATCCGAGAAAGCGAGAGAAACTCACCGTTCTGGGTCAAAGTTCCCGTCTTGTCCGACAACAGGTACTCAATCCTACCGAGATCCTCAGGTATGGTGCTAGTTCTTACAACGGTACCAGGTATATCCTTGTCACGCTCAATGAAACGGCCGTACACTGACTTGGCCATATCCAAGTTGACACGCAAGCTCATAGGGATAATCGTAGAGAAGAGGATAAGATAAATCATGATCGCAACATACCACTCCTTATCGTTAGTTGGCTGAAATCCCTCCAAGGCAACCAAAATAATCGATAGGGCGAGGGTCAAGACGCATAGGATTTTGGTCAGGTTGTTGATTTCATACTCTAACAGGCCTACTTTGGAGCGAGATGGGGATGTTGAAAGTGCCGCTCGTGTCTGTGAACCGGTATAGATAATGACGGCATATGTAATCGTATTTGATGCAAGGACAGTATTGGCCCAGGCCGTGTTATCGATCGTCAGCGGAGCAGATTTGGATTGAACTCCTTCGTTACCAGAATCATCGTCATCCGCCTTATCAACGTGGGGGTCGTAGAATCCGACAGGAGGCCCTAACTCAATAGTACCAACAAATTCATTTACACTTTTATCAGGTGCACTCGCAGTAACTTTCAACCGGGAGAGGTCCACAAGTGGAAGGTTTTGCGATAGTACTGATGGTAGACGTAGTTTCCAGTCCGTTTCACCGTCAAGCTGATCTGTGCGTATGAACGTATCGCTAGCCGACGATGCACTTGTCGTTTCTGCTGCAGGACTCGAACTAGGTTCTGCCGCGGGCGGTGCTGAATTTTGGTCTGCCTGTATAAGATCTGTGGATGATTCCGTCAAGGTCTCCTGATGGGCCGTATCATTCGAGACGCTTTTCAAGATCACAACGTCGGCAGGAAGCCGTTGGTTCTTTCGAATTTCCAAAACATCGCCAACTTTCAGGTCCCGAGATCTTTTAGTAACTTGCATGGCATTTGCAATCTCGGAGTTGACACCGCCAGACGCAAAAGCCGGCTGTCTTCCCAGAGGCTTATCGAATGCTAGAACAGAAAACTCCTCTGCATTCGCCTCTGCGTCCCTTCGCCGTCGACCGATATCATCCAAAGCCTCTTTCCCGAGCGATATGGAAACGACGAACGCCAATGGCGCGATGTAAGAGGACATGTAGCCTATCCGAAGCAGGGGAATAATCTGTGAAAGCGCGACGAGGAGGAAATAAATGTTGAAAAAGAACGAGAATTCGTTGTATAATGTACGTGGCAAGAAACTCCATGGGGTATATTTTGCGTTCGAAACGATATTTGGCGGATATTTGGACCTTTGTACCTGCCCTACAAAAACATCGCGGGGAGGCTTCGCTATCGCAGTTTCACTCGCAGTCGATGCCGAAGAGCCAAAGAACAAACTTGCTATTTTAGTACCCGGAAATCGGAATCGACGACCCCTGCGTGGCACCCGCTCGTTGTCCGGAAACGAACGACCCGACTCATGTCGACCTTCCTCTAACAGGGGCGCATCGTCATCAGTATAATTGCGAGAGCTCGCATGGGACCTTCGCAAGCCGTCGTCTCGATCTTCGAGCAAATGATCCATGTCCTCCGATCCCCTGTACGTTCCGGAGTGATTCCGGCCCCACACTCGATCTCTTACGCCCAGGCGCAAATTCCTCAGCGCAATCCCTGGACCATGGTCTCTTGGTCTCGACGGTCCATCTGTTGAACGTGGGGAGTGAATTGTTGCTGTAGTTGGATCGAGCTCTTCCAAGTCAAGGTCGTCGTCCGAACCAGAATCACCAGCAATGCTGGCTCGGGAGTTGGGGTTTAAGTAATCGGATGATGAAGGCATGATTAACAGATCACAGACAAATGCGGTGTAAGTCCCCACATCCAGGGGAGCAGTTTTCAAGCTCCTGCACTAGCAAATGATATCATGTCACGTCGAGTTGCATCCAAGACTTTTCAGGAGGACCATTGTTGATGCGATAGGGGAATATTCGGGGTTTGGTTGCGCAAAATGTCGGCGGTGTGGTTTTCGGAGTGGGCACAAAAACGAACGAAGAGGTACCGGGAATTATATTTGGGTCTGTTATTGTCAACAGCAAGGGCGTTCGTAATGTCGAGTGATGGTGGCCTAGAGGTATGGAGATGTTAATACCTTAGTCAGGAATGGCCGTAGAGCGGTGTCCAATCACATGATTGGATGGTCACAGGAGACGTGTACTAATTGTGGCGCATCAATAAAATGGGTGTGCTGTGAAACAGCGATGTCATAGGTGGGCTACAGAGTAATTGGATGGTTAAGATTATAGGACCACTGTCTTGCGTTGATTAATTTTTTCGGAAAAGCATAGTAATTAAAGGTACCTATTAGTACTCGAGAATTGTACTGTTTAGTTAACTGTGGCTAGTACTCCGTAATGGCCGACTGAATGCTTACCGTGCATAAAAATTGCATTTGATTTCCATCAATCAGTATAGAGTACCCACTGTCTTTCGTATCCACCGCGGTGAAGTGGCTTAGTGATGATGTAGTCACGTGTTAAAGCAAACGGAATAGGTGGCCCTTCCGCCTGGAACATTAATCGCCCGCCCCGGATGACGGGCGCGTCCCAAGGGTCCGATAGGTCAATAATAGTTAACTACTCCGTACTAGTTGGAGTATCATAAGAGAGAATCCGGAAGTCCGTCACGGAATCAGCTGTTGGATTCCCAAAGTCGTGATTGTTGTTCTTCCTGGATATGCGGCCATGAGTTCTTGTTTCCTCTCATTTTATGTGATGAATTAATCCTCTTCAACGCAAACTGTGTACATTTCTTCTTTCATGTTTTACTAATTAAATAATTCTACGCCGTTGCCATTTTGCCTCGTCGGTCCTTTCAGGGTGAGCACATTTGGAAACGTGTCATGCGATCTATGATAAGCTGACCTTTTATCGCCGATTTAGATCCCGTATTTCAGCAAACATGGCTCATAATGAGGCATCGGCCGCCTGGCATCCAGCTCTTAGATCAGAGGATGGCGTGCCCTCGAATGCGCCTGTCTCGGACGACCTAACACAGGACTTGAAAGATTCAAGGACGGAATCTTCCGCCGAGCTTAAACCCTCCCAGGCAGTTATCCAAGAGAACGCTTTACATATCAGCTCTGCGTCCCCAGATACCGATGCTTCTGATGACGTGCAGCCTACCGCCGTCCCAGCCGCAACGGACTCAAATGCTCCGCCGCATGCTGAGCAAGTCTTGAATCAAGAGAACACTGCAGAGAATGATGCGTCGCAAGAAGATGCCCCAGATCATGATCAGGCGTTACCACAAACAATGTCCAATGAGCCTCATATTATCGAGACTTCTGAGGAAAACGCGCCTACTTTGGAGCCTGCATTTGGGAGCGACGCGAACGGGTTTCCCGATACCGCGGTACCTGTTAATATGATGGATGAATCTTCTCTAGCAGAACATACAGAGCGTCATGAGGATAATGAAGCAGCTTCTTGGTTCAATGAACATGTTGACAGAGGTGACCATCAGACTACCAACGAATTTGCGAATGACGATAACCAAGACTTTTGGGGAAGCCCTACGAATGGTGATGCCGGAGACGACTTTTTCAGCCAGCTGAAAACTCAAACTAAGCCAATTTATATCCCACCAGAAACAGAATCTAGATATGAGGAAGGTGTTCCGTTGCTAGATAATACTGCTGAGTCGCCAGTCCAGCCTTCTGTGAAAGCAGAGAGTCAGATAGATAAGATTTTTGAGGATGACGGTGACGATGAAGGTGGAGCATTCTTCAATGAGGTCCAAGGATCTGTACCTGAAGCAGAGGCAGATCCATCCCCCATTATTACTCGCAAGAGCACCACACAAGTCATCGGCTCACTTGACGCTTTCCCCGACTCGCCGGTCAGCACTGCATCCCCAACAGTTCAAGAATTTGACAATATCCTGGCGGCAACTGCATCAGAGCACCAGCCCAAGGAAGATCTTTCTGATGATGATTTGGCTGCAAAGTGGCAGGCTGAACTGTCTGATGAGCAACCTGACAAAAGTTCAGAAGATGACTTGGCTGCTAGGTGGCAAGCAGCGCTTGATGATGATGACGATTTGCTTCTGGAAGATGAGATTGGCGAGGGCTCAAACAATGGTCAGGAGTCACTTCCTCAGAACCTGAATAGGAGCGTTCACGAGGCGACCCAAGCAACCCTTAGCAGTCCCTTCGGTACTCCGCAAAGCTCAGCGCGACCTCAGGCGCAACCCACCAGTTATACGCCGCATCAGCCATCGACATCGGATTTACTACAAGGGATACCAGGCATTGCTCCTCAATCAAGTGCCGCTCCAATGCAAGACTATTTTGCGCCCCCGCCCCAGCCGCGGCCTACCGCAAAGAGAGCGGAGAGCTTCGCAGAACGGTCTAAAGAAGGCTACAAGTCACCCTACGACCTGCCAGATGATCTTACTCGTCCTCGCAAGCCCGTGGTCACCCACAAGCCGGTTGTCGCGCAGCCTAGTAGCATGCCGCCACCACCTCGGAGTAGCAGTATCCCAGGGCCTCCTCCCAATGCGTCAGGGGTCCCTACTCCACCTGCGGCATCGACAGTTCCAGCTGTCACGACACCTAAGAACTTCTATGAAGAACTACCTTTGCCACCCCCTCGGCCAAGATCCCGGCCTGCGAGCTCGGGACGTTATACACCTACTGCTAATATAGTGACGTCTCCACCATCTCACTCCCAGCCGCCGCCGCCCCCAGCGAACCCATACGCTAGTCTCTCTCCTCCGCAGGACAGTGGTAGTGTCGGCTCCCAACCTCAGTTGCAGCAACCAGAGCGCTTGGATCCCTATGCAAATCTATTGGGCTCCAGTGCTTCAGGTGCCCCGGCAGCGCCTAGCGCAGCGTCGCGATACTCACCCAAACCACCCACTGTACAACCTGGGACCACACCTCCATCGGCACCCAGGTATTCCCCTGCACCACCCCAGTCCGCTGCGCCTGCACCACCTCGTACCCGCTATGCTTCTCAACCATCTAGCGTCTCCAGTCAAGGGGCTGTTTTGCCGTTCCAACCACGAACCTCAAGTCCTTTGGCTCATCACGAAAAAGTCTCCTACCAACCGCCAGAGGGCCTTGCTATCCGGTCCGCTCCAGATCCAGCATCTAGCTATGCTCCCAACGGTATGCAGCCGCGTCCGAATGAGCAGGAAGTTTCTGACACTATCACAGCTTCCGTTGGCGCTGCAGGTTCAGCTGCTGTGACGGCGGTTCCTGAAAACGTGTCGGCAGCTCTTCAGCCCACCTCACCCCCAAGGAATCCATATGCTCCTCCAGCGTATATAAACGAGTTTTCAAAGCGCGTTGCTCCTATGGCTAGTCCTCCACCAGCGGTTGTGCCTCCACCTGGTGACGCTCAATTTATTCCGCCTCGCAGGTCCCAAACTCAATCTCCTAGCCAACAGGCATCAGCTCCAGGATTATCCGTGCCTTCGGATCCTTTACAACGGCCTGCTTCAGTTCATGCTCCTGCTTCCCCAACAAAATCCGCCAACCCCTACGCACCATCTCAGATTTCTATCCATAACCGTGTCCCTTCACAGCCGCTTGAGTTCATCCCACCGAATGATGGGCAGGAATTGGACCCACTTGAACGATGGAAGGGCGCTCCGATTGTCAAGTTTGGATTTGGCGGCTCCATAACGTCGTGTTTCCCTAAGCATGTCCCACGATATGCTGCCGGTCAAGCCGCGCCAAAAATCAAATCCACCCCAGGAGAAGTGAAAATAGTTTCAGCCAACGATTGGGTTCCTATCACTGAAGGTATTGTGCAGCATCCGGGCCCACTCAAGAACAAGTCCAAGAAGAAGGACCTAGTTGCCTGGCTTTCGAGTAAAATTGCGGCATTCGAAAATGAGGGCATCTCCGAAGCAGCTCAATTACACCCTGAGTCTTCAAAACGGCATGATGAAAAAATATTATTGTGGAAGATCGTTCGCGCGTTGGTGGAACACGATGGTGTCTTGGAAGGGTCGGCTGAGGTAGAGAAGTCCTTACGCTACATTATATTTCCTCACCTGCAAAATTCTGAGCTGGAGCCGACTTCCGGAGTCAACCTTCCAGCCTTCAATGCTTTGCCTCCACTGAACACCCCTTCCCAATCTGATGCTACTGACATCCAGTCAATAGAGAGCATTCGCAATAGTCTTCTCGTGGGCAACCGGGAGAAGGCTGTATGGGATGCGGTGGACAGTCGTTTATGGGGCCATGCTATGATAATAGCCTCAACCCTCGATAGATCTGTTTGGAAGCAAGTCGTTCAAGAATTTGTCAGACGTGAAGTCAAATCTACGACTGGTAACTCGGAGTCCCTCGCAGCACTCTATGAGATCTTCGCTGGAAACGTCGATGAAAGTATTGATGAGCTTGTTCCCCCCTCGGCAAGAGCGGGCTTACAGATGGTCAGTAAGGTTGGTGGACAAGGGCCGTCTAAAAATGCCCTTGAGGGTCTGGATAGCTGGAAGGATACGTTGGGACTAGTGTTAAGCAACCGCAGTCCTGAAGACCACAAGGCCCTGTTGGCCCTTGGTCGGCTGCTGTTATCGTACGGTCGGACGGAAGCTGCTCATATTTGTTTTATGTTATCACGAGCCGCGGTATTTGGCGGTGCGGATGACCCACAAACGAGTATAGTTCTTTTGGGAGCCGACCACCAGCATCTACCCTTGAACGTGTTGCAGGATGATGATGCAATCTTGCTCACTGAAGCGTATGAATATGCAGTTTCAGTCTTGGCGGGCTCTCCTACATCTACATTACCACATCTATTAGCGTTCAAGCTCATACATGCTTGCTCTCTCGCAGAGCATGGTCGCAAATCAGAAGCTTTGCAGTACGCCGATGCCATTACAGCAGCTCTAAAAGCAACTACAAAGCCATCTGGCTATCACAATCAACACCTGCTTTTCGGAATAGACGAGCTCTCGGCGCGCTTGAGACAAACGACCAGTGACAGTGGGTCTTCTTGGATTTCTAGACCAAGCATGGAGAAGGTTTCTGGCTCGATGTGGGCCAAGTTCAACAGTTTCGTTGCTGGTGAAGATAGCGACGCCGCCTCAACGGGTTCCGGCAAAGCTGGAGACGGAGATATTGGGCCATTTGCTAAGTTTTCCGGCACTCCAACCGTCAGTCGATCGCCATCCGTATCGGACTTTGGGCCCTACTCTTTGCCCGCAGCCCAGTCGGTTCCAGGCAGTGGCCCTTCGCGGTATCAACCGGTCAACCAATACGTCCCCAACTCTTCCCCTGAGCAATATCGGGGAAGGTCATCCCTTGATTCTCAGAGATCAGCGTCGTTCGGGTTCCCGTTTGGGCAACGACGAGGTTCCCAAGAACCATCGACACCTGTTGAAAGCAGCGTGTATCAAGGTGGCCCACTTTATGGGTCCCCATCTGCCGCTGGCTATCAATCTACTCCCCCTCAAGCATCGTATATGCCTTTGGCGCCTGTTGTGGAAGATTCAGCCTCTCAGCCCTACCCTGTCGAACATGTCCCAATGCAAGGATCTCCTGTGAATATCTCGCCCTATCAACCCCCTGCTAACGAGTCCTTTGGCGAACCTCTGGATCAAAGTTCGGCGACAGCGCCTGCATCTGATGTGGCCGGCTACGTTCCGCCCAGTGTCGGTGGTGGCTATGAACCGCCTTCTGTCGAAATTAGCGCAGCTCCTGCATTGGATACCACGGAACAGCCCACTCATCAGGATGCACTAAAAAAGAAGAAGTCCTTCATGGACGATGATGATGATGATGACCTTGCAGCACGTGCAGCCGCCATTCAGAAGGCTGAGAAGGCACGCAAAGACCGTGAAGCCGATGAGGCCTTCAGAAAAGCTGCGGAAGCTGATGGTAAGTTCTTGCCTCTGATAATCATACTTGGACATGTTATTGATTCTGCTGTGCACAGCCAAGAGACCTCCCGCAGCGAAGAAATCATGGTTTGGCGGTTGGTTTGGAGGAGCAAAGAAAGAGAACGACAACAACAGCAACAACAACTCGGGCGGCCCTATCCGTGCCAAACTTGGCGAGGAAAACTCTTTCTATTATGACAAGGAGTTGAAGAAATGGGTCAACAAGAAAGATCCGAATAGCGCCAGTGTATCGCGTGGCACGCCGCCGCCACCTAAAGCGTCAGCTCCTCCTAGCAGAAGTGCCAGTGGCAGCACCGCGCTGCCTGCAGCAAGCATGGCTTTGGGACATGATAGTAGACCTCCGTCGTCTGCAGGTGCTCCTCCGTCACTATCCAGCAGCCCAGCACCATCCTCGCTTGCTGCTCCCCCGCCTATGCTAGGCACTGCTCGGTCAGCCTCTACTAGTGCAGCCATGACCACGCCACCAATGGGCTCCTCGTTGCCCCCTCCTCGCCCTGCAACATCGCTGAGCAATGCCAGCTCCATAGATGACCTTCTTGGAGCACCACAGGCGCGCAAGGGCGCACCTGCTAAGGGACGGAAGAAAGGCCGATATGTCGATGTGATGGCGAAGTAAACTGCCCAGCCTACTAGATGCGGGTCTTTATTTTTTCTTTTGTGTGATCATGTCTTACGATTTTCCTAATTCTCGGCCTCACGTTACTCTTTGCACATCGTGAAGCGTATACGACTTGCGTGTGCTCTAGAATTCTTCTACCCACCTGCACAAAAGTCTTGCATAGTGTGTTGCCTCGATGAGGAGCACATTCTTGTTTCCAACCCCTCTGCATGAGCAAGATATTCCCGTGTACAATAAATATATGCATATGCACCTTATGTGGTGCTTATTGCTTCCCCTTATTCCCCCTTGATGATTGCTTTGCTTACGCTTCTGTCCATTTGAGACCACTAACTTTGGCATTGAGTGATGTGGAGGTCTTCAACCGAAGGCCTTCTTCTTGAGTTTCACGGAACATGAAAGTTTATTATTTGAACCTTTTAATAGTACTATAATAATTCCGACCTTCTTGACACTCAGTGTTGTGTGCGTTTGTATTGCGCGTACGTTTGCATACCGAGACCGTAACATCTTCATAATCTAAACCCAGTAATTCTACTCAAGCCGCGTAAGAATTGATATAATACTGTCCGTGTCAGCTGGACCTTTCACCAGTATTACATGGATTTGAAAAAAAAAAAAAAAAAAAAAACTCACCGTCAAACAAGAATCCTCTCCGTTCCAGCTCCCCGGCAGGTAAACGTAGAGGATCAAAGCCGTCTCATGGATAAAACCTGCATGTAAGTCAAAGGAGTAAGCAGGGTGCTCCGATCACGATTGTGAGCACTGTCCTCAACTTACATGCAACGACCTTAGGACTCAATCGCCCAACACTCAGCACCCTTCCCCAATCCTTTCCGTCAATCCTCACCTTCGCCCAACCAGCCTCATCATCATCACTTATAGCTCTCATCCGCTCACTAGGCAGCTGCTCGATTTCCGTCTGCGTGAGCTGCCCAGGGTCCAGCGACGGGTTCACCAGGTCCGTCCAAACACTCGAAATACGCAGGGCATCCGTAGCGATCGCCAACTTCAGCGATCCATGCATATTAGCCGATAGTTCCAGTTTAGGTGAAACAGCGGACACAACCGCAGAACCCGAAGAACCCTTGGAATCCGCCGCCAAGTTGGTAAACCGCTCGGAGATACTCTTCAGCTGGAACAGACTAGGCAATATGATATGCACATCGGGGTCACGACATCGCGGTTCATGGAGCCCTTCGATGGCAGATTCATGGAGGACCTTCACAGGAATTTCCTGCGTAATGACTGTCTCGCGTTCTCGGGGCCCAGAAACGGCTGATGGCCTTGACGCAGTGGTTGCCTGACCTGCGCGACCGGTATCTCCCGCTTCCAGAGCCGGACCGGCCATAGCTACATGGTCAGAGTCGGTGATCCCTAGTGCGTTGGACCCGGTGGTCCAGGATGATGCATGGATCGTGAGAGCCAAGAGAGGGACGTTGCCTTTTTTGGTCAGACGCAGTTGGGCCGACGTCGCCGCTGCGGCGGAGCGAAGGGCACGGTGGAGAGCACCGACTGGAACTTCGAGGTTGATAACCCCGGAATTTGATTCCAGGATATAACTGGTTTCATCGAAGATGGCGTCCTGGGGCGATTTGTTTAGATAGGACACTCTTTCGCTCGGATGGCCAAGGGCACGTACCACGGGTAACTGCGCCCAAACTTGGGTGCCTTGATCAGGGATTATGGTAAATCGAACAATGCCATCTTCCAGTCGCATCCAGCATACTTTACCCAGAGATGAGAGGGATGCTGTCAACTCTATAGATAGGTGTTAGTAGCGGGTTAATGGATTGCTGGGCCTTAGGTCGGAGCTTCCATTGAGACTTGGCGGGAGCATCACCAGGCAACATTGGCTTACAAAAAAAAAGAAAGGTATTCCAAGAGGGGAGGCCCAAAGAAAAGAGAAACATAACACATACTAGAAAAAGTTGCAGCGTTAGCGAGTTGAGTGCGAAATCGCATCTTCAATCAAGGCACGTATGTCATGGCATCACATAGGGATTGAGAGTTGATTTGGTGCTTATCGTCGGCGTTCCTTATCGGCGAGAAATCTAACCCAAAACAACAAAACATGTAGTGATCAATCACTTCGTTGGCTTTTTTCCTATCTTTTTTTTTTTTTTTTTCCCCAATTCTCATTTCAATTTTCTATTTGACACTATATCACATCTCAATTTTTGGTTTTAATGATTTGATTCACTAGTGAGGTGATAACTTAGCACTTAGCATGCAATTTTAGTATTGACTGCATTTACCATACTGATATATATAATCTTTTCGGTAGAGTAGAGCTCTATATGTACAACTCTATATAGTTCGAAGTATATACCTTAAGACCTCCAATCACTGCTTCGAAACTTTAACATGACTCTGCCTTCTTTGCTTATTCTTCTCACTCTAAGATGTCCCTTTTGATGGCTTTCGCTGTCATTGACTTGACGAGACGCATATTAATCCGAGACTTAGGGTTGGACGATTGGGTCCCATCATCCTTAACATGCTATGCCAAAATCCGCTCCAAGACCAAAACTACTAACTCATTCTGGACTGCATCGTCATCTAGCCCCTTTTCTAGAAGATGTTTTGAAGCCATTTTGAAGCCATTTTGAAGCCATTTTAAAGCCGTTTTCCAGACGTTTAATGAGTGGGACAGACCAGGCAAATATCATTGGAGATGTTTCGGGTATTAATTAGAGCAAAGGAATGCTGGGTTGATCCCCACGTGGTTCACAACAACACCCTACCGTCTACAAAAATACGAAGCCCTGGAATACGCCATGTTGCTTCGAGACCATCGTCTTACCCTCGGTCTTCGTTGGAAATTAGGCTCACCTTACTCCGTACTCAACCCTGGCAAGAAGGCTGTCCTGGCTCCTTGCCTGTGTCCGCTGGCTGTCTTGGTTTCAGATCAGTTGCCGAAGGCTGGACGGGGATATAACAACAACTCCCTTGTTGTACAGATGCCGTCCCCTTCAATGCATGAGTCCTTGGCCATAAATCCATGATCGGTTTCAGCTAATGCATGATTTCTACCTTTACCATTCTCTTTGGTCAACACCCGCCATGCTCCGAGAAAGCTATCTACCACTTCGGTCGATGGATCATAGACTTCGGTTGATAATTCATCATCTTTTCCACTGAGGATTCATCCATTCTCGCCACCACAGCCTTTGAACGGGCACTAGAACGATAAGCGCTGTGGGAGGGTGATCATAAGGAATGTCTTGTCAATGCTCTGATGACGGGTGCGTCGGGTAGCAAAGAAAAAGGTAGTGTCAGTGATCTACTGCTGCAATAAGCAAGGGATGTCGATCACAGATCTATTGTTGTTTTGGGTTCTTAATCTACTAGTACCTCGCCTCTTCCTCGCGTGGACGCGACTCGATGGCGATTTTTGAGCGTGACTGAAGCGCGTCATTTACAGAGAACGAAGTTTAGTTGAAGATGCGCGTGATAAATACACCCCGAGAATATTATTATGGGTACTTCGGAGCTTTTTCATGGACTACCAGTACTATGGGGACTATGGGAGATAACCATATTGAGAGCTCTGATCCCCTGCAAAGAAATGCAAGGCTAAAGTCCGTGCATCAACATGGTTTCTATGAATTGGCCGCCCTTGACAGGATATACTACACATACACACAGTCCATTGATCAATTGGAATTTGAAAGTCCATGGTTTAGTTTGCTTCCTTTCGCCCCAGCCACCCTCAGGGGGTGGTTCATGTACTTACCGTGGGACTCCACCGAGCTAGGGGGTATCTGGTGCCATGTACTCCGTAGCTTTAGACATACATACATACATACATACCGATCTAAGGTCCGACGGGATGTTATACAGGAGAATTAGTCTGCATCTTTCAGTTCTGGGATGGGAAGAACAGACGATTTAGGTTTTGCTGAATCTTGGGGGAATGACAATTTATTAAACTTAATAATAATAATAATAATAAGAGGAATTGGAATTATGAGGACGAAGGATTTTCCTGAGGAAGATGAAGCTAAGATTCAGAATAAGACCGAAAATCAATAGTGGCAAGCGAAGATGTTGCTCCGTATTCCGTATAAATAGTAATAGTAAACATGGCCCCTTTTGGCAAAGCTGAAGGGGCTCCACTTTGTCCCGTTCGAGCTGAACGAATGCTTAACCACTTTCAACTTTCTCCTCATTCCAACTCACACTTGCAGCCACTTTTCTTCGAATCATCGTCATTCCCTTACTAGAGAGACAACTGGACCAGGTCTCTTCCTTCCCCCAGTTATCATCCCACATTCTTTTTTCTTTTTTTTTTTTTTTTCTTCTCAGCTTCCCCAACTGCGCCTTTCCGATCCTTTCCCTTCCTCCAGCCTTTCCGATTGTGATCTATCAATCCCCAAAGCTCACTTGTAAATCCTCCGTCTTTATCTGCCTCTCTTCCTCCCACATCTGGTCTTTCTTTTTTCTCTCTTCTCGCACTTGATCCTGCATCTTATCTTACTATTATTAATTACCGACACACTTATTTCCACTCATTTCTCATACAACAACGCCGACCGTCGCCTACCTGCCCAACCTTGACCTTAGCTCGGTATCTCCGGAACGCCCCTAAACAACCTCACATCCGCTGTCGCTTTGGGGTATTGCAAGTTCGCATCTCAGCATGCTTGCTTTTCAGCGGTACACACTCTTTCATATTTCCAAATCAGCTATTCCACCGCCGTCTCCCAAATCGCATCTCTTGATTCCGTCCTTCTCCGACCAACATCTGTGAGCTGTTCCGGTGGCCGTTCTCCTCCGACATGGCCACCAGTCGCAGCAATCCTATACCTCCACCCATCTCCCTTTCGACCACGAGCTTCGCCCCTCATGCCGTGCCGCCGACTCCATCGCCTAGTCGACCAGTAATTCCCAGCTACCAGTCCCTCGACCCGTTACTCGCAAACTTATCCCCTGAGTCCACCCTCGAAGCGCTTACCTCGACAGACGCAGTGCCGAAGAACGAACCCGCATATGATATCCTCTCCAAGAGCATATCCCAAGTCTCTGAGGCGGAGCGAGCTCTCGGAATCCGCGCGGCTGTTGCGGCACAGAATCTCAGCCTATGGTATAAAGAGGTACAAACGTGGGAATGGCCGAAACGCACGGATGCCCAACTGGGCCAAGGATTCATTCCGCCTTCTACCACGATATCCAATACTTCAGAGCCAGAATATTTGGGCAGCCTTCCTGCAGAAGTTGTAGCTAAACACGAGAAACGAATTGAGGAGATCCGTGATGGCATGGAAAGTCTAGGTGTCGACGAATTGAAAGAACACGTTCTGAACGCTCATATTCCTTCTCGGTCTCGCCCGTCGTCATCCAACAGCAATCTTTCCGGACCCCCTTCGTTCAGCTATGTGCAATTAAGTGATTTCACCGCCGTTATCACCGCCACCATTTTGCGCGCTCTTCCACTTCTCTCCCGCCTGAACAGCCTCCTTTCCACCTGGGATGTTCGTTTACTAGTCCTCCGTCAGGTACCAGGACTATTGTGGAGCCTACGTCTAGCCCAATCTGAATTGAATTCAGCCTTGGACTTGTTGAAGTCCTCCGAGCCCCCTAGCGAGCAGGATGCCTTGTATTCCAGATCAAACTATCATGCTAAACGTGCTGCGCTGGAGGTGACGGTTCTTTCGGCGGGACGACGGATGGACCGTATGCTTGACGCGCTAGAGGGCCGGGAAGACTCGCTGCCGGAGAATTGGATTGATGAATTAGAAGCCATCGAATCTGGTTTTGGTAACTGGGTCATGGACGCCGAGAAACAGACAGTTGAGAATGAATGGCGGCGCATGATGGCCAATAAACTGCAAAGCAAAGACCACCCACAAGTATCAAATCAACCAGCCCCTGTATCAGATGGACATAGAGCTCCCGAAGACCTTACCACCCACACCCCCGAGCCTTTCCCCCAAGCTGCACGTCCACCTTTGATGGAAACCATCGCTGAAGAACCCGGAAGCCCTACTGAGGACCGGAAATCCTTCGAGGCTATTCTTGATCAATCCGTCACTACCTCTCAAGGGATTGAACAAGCTCCCACTCTTGGCTCCGGTACACCGTCCTCTCTTGATGGCACAGAAGTGGCCAACGATAACTCTGAAGCTAGCCGAACCCTCCAAGAGGCCGAGGCTGTAATTGAACCGATCGTTACCCTGGAGAGAAGTACCACGGACGCCATGGTACTCGATGCATCGCCTGTTAGCGAGAAAGAAAATGCTAATGCGAACCCGGTCCATGCCCAGCAAACCTCCTTAGAATCAGCGTGCACTGCCACCGCAGCCAAGGACGTACCTTCCTCTAATCTTAACCGGGAGGAAGTAACGTTTCCCGAAGATATCCTGCAGAGAAAGACGGAACCTATGTGTGGACTCCAAAAAGCAGCAGAAGATCCTTTTGTTGCCCACAGCGAGGAGATGGGACAGGCAGAACAACCGTCTCAGTCTAGAGACCTTCCTGGGAATGCCGCCTCTCCCGACGCAGATAGTTCCCCAGCTAGTCCAAGTTCGCGAGCAGAAACTGGGAGTGTCATAATACAGAGACCCATGGGTGTAGTAGATTCTCCAAAACTGGAAGAAACGGTAGAGTCGCATGGTAGCGAAACGTCGATAGTCTCAACTACCTCCCAATCCATCATTGAGGTCTCTGGTGGTCAGCTACGGTCTGCATCAGCTGAAGAAGCAACAACAACTTTGCCTAGCGTCACCGTTGAGCCCGCACCCACTGATATTGCTGCCTCGATAGCGGTTAATCGAGATAGCTCACTTTCTTCTCGAACCAGCAGCCCTTCGTCGCCGGTGTCTTCTAGGCCACCCCCCTCGTTGACAAATGACAAAGACACTGCAGCTCCATCTCCAAGGCAACCTTTGGATAGCCCAATTAAACTGTCCAAAACCAGACCGGGACGTTTGGATGCGGAGGAAACCATGACCTCTCGTGGTCGACGAGTATCGGGCGCCTCAGAAGATTCTTCGGATTATCCATCACTCGTATCCAGCCCGGACATCCGAGGATTGCATACCGTTTCTTCGAACGGAACACCGAAGCTTATTGAGACTCCTCCATTGTTCCAGACAGACTATCGGCATTCTCGCCCCATACCGACTAATAGCGATCATACATTGCGAGAAGACCGCTTGCTTCGCTTAGACAGCGAAAAGTCTCCGCCAACATCCTTGAAACACAACCGGGCTCTTAGCCTTCCACTACAACGATTTATCAATGAACGATTGGATCTGGACTACGAGGATGGGTCAAACACCGATCTGACCATTCCAACCATTGACAAGAAAGTCACGGATTCTCCCGTGAGATCGAGTTCCCATAATGATCGCCTGTGTCCATTGTCGCATTCGAGCAAACAGCGTCACTCCGCCCCGTTCACTGGTATTCGACGTGCTGTTGGTCGGCGCTCTGAACTTTCTCGGGAAGACCACACATCTTCAGGGCGTGACGGCGTTACACAGAGACAGCCCAAGGCTTGGGAGCGCAATAAGAATACCTCCGTGCGAAATCCAGCACATAAAGCTCCGCCTTCCCAACCACCCGTCCTTTCAACAGCCACCCGTGCCAGAAAGCAGCTGACTGCACACCCTAGCCTTGAAAGCATTGGGGCGTACAAGTCTACGCCTCGTATATCTGGAGAGACATTGACCGGCACAGCGAATGAGAAGACTGGCTCCCGGCCGTCGACTCCAGGTAGCCAGATAAAAAGGTCAAGGGATCATCTGGACGAGAAAATTAGCTCTATCCTTACTACCCTCCCGACCCGTATCCACTTTGGAGACCGTGAGGCTGATGCTTCATCTGTGATATCGTCTTTGCCATTGAACGCTAGGGAGCGGTTCCGCTCTATATCCCCACAAGGGTCAGTGTCACGCAGCGGCACGCCCACTCCATCGCTTACTCTCACTCCTGCTGTTTCTCGTAGGAGATATTCTCATGCTCCAGAGGAAAGCTCCGTGAAACTATACCACCTGCACCAAGGTGGTAAAACCGTTCCCACCAAGCTTTTCGTCCGTTCCGTGGGAGAAAATGGTGAGCGCGTGATGGTACGTGTTGGTGGTGGTTGGGCAGATTTGGCCGAATATCTGAGGGAGTATGTTATCCATCATGGGCGACGACACGTTTCGGACACGCCTCGTGTTGAAGTCGAAGGATTGTCATCTCGTGAAACGACGCCAACTTACACGCCACCGGGGAGCAGGCTTCCTAGGTCTGGCAATGGACGATGCACGCCGTCCCGACCCCATTCTGTTATCAGTAATCGACCATCGTCCTCACTGGCTGTCCGCAAAACGAGACGGGCCTCGAATGTATCTGATATGACCGATCTCAGAGCAGCAAGCACAATCGAGACACTAAACTTATCGTCATCCCCTATGTCAACCGTCTCCTCGCGTAGACGGCTCTCGACTTCTTCCAATACCTCTTTCGGTGCGGCTTCAACCATGAGCGACGCTCGATATGGATCTATTCCTCTTGGTTTGGCGGGACCTAAGCCACGGTCTCGGCACGCCCCTATGAGCGCAGAAAGTGAAGCGTGGGTGGAAGATGTCCTGGGTCAAGCACGGAGAAGCTCGTCTCTAAGGCCTTTCACATTTGGCCTATCCCCTCCCGAGCAAGATCATGCTGCTGGTAAAGTTCCCACTTTACCCAAATCTAGAAGCATCAGTGATATTGGCAAAGTTGGCTCGAGCAAGCGAGTTGTCCTCCGCGGGCTTGGTAGCCGGTAATCTGGATCCATCGATGCATTGCCCTCTTTGATTATTACCTCACCTCCAGCATTTATCCCCCTCCTAAAATCTCCCTTCTTATTTATTTTGGTCTACTAGCACTGGCGTTTGCCGTTTATTCGGGTTTTTTTTCTATCAGAGGACGGTTTTAAGAAAAGTATCAGGCATTTGCATTGTCGGTGTTTTTTTTTTTTTTCTTTCCGGCATTTTCAGAGGGGTTCTGTTTGAATTTGGTTTCCTCTTTGCCATTTCCCATTCTTTTTGACAGACATTTAGATGGCATCATTCATCTTTGGCATATTTGCATTCAAGCAAGCGTTTCGGCTTCTGTTTGTGTCTCTTGTCGTCTGTTTATTGGTTTTTCAATTCTTTTGCACATATCTAGATACCCTCATATACGGTTCCTACCTTCTTCTATGGCCGCTTTTATGTTTATATTTTTAGAAGAAGAGTACATAGGGGATTCAAGAATTTATTAAACATTGAGAAATCACATAGTCACCAGTCAATTCACACCGCTACTCTTTCTATAATCTCACCCTTCCGAGTTGAGAGCCTCATGCTGGCTAGATCCATTGCTTCGAAGAATTCGCCTTTAGAACTGTTACGACAATAAAAAAAAAAAAAACGCTACTACGAACGCCACCAATCCAGACCGACCACAACCAGCTATCGAGCAATAAACCATAATCCATAAGACCCGATCAATACGGGTCTAAGTGCAAAACAAGCCAAGTCTTTGAGCAAGAATGATCATACCGAGACTTATCGTAAAAGAACATGATAACTGAGCTATAATCCACCCATCAAAGTTTCTTCCGTACAATGCAAAAGCTTTTTCAGGATGAATCTTGTACGTGTTCACGCTGTTCAGAGGACTGTCGCTTCCAGGGGATATCTTTACTAAATAGCTCTCTTAATTCGGGTGAAATTACTTTAGGTTCGCTGTTGTCATCTGGTGGAGCGCTCGGTCCGGAGCTGGTGCCGCTGCTGAACCCGGTGCTTGGAGGTCTTTGTGGCGACTTGCCTTTGTCTGCGTCGGAAGAGGATTGGATGGGTTTTCGTTGGTGAGCGGAAGGGGCGGGGAAGTTGTTTTTCTTGTCTATTGCTTGAACGGCTCGTTCGAAGCGACGGAATAGGGATTCGGCGCGGGTGAGGATTGGAATGAGTTCCATGGTGTTGGAGAGTTCATTAACTGTAGATATTAGCTTAATAGGGTTTCAGATTCAGAAAATGGGGAGTACTCACTGTATTTCAGGACTTCATCAAAATGCTTCAAGTGGTCCATAATGACATCTCTGTGCTTCTCTAGGATTGCCAAAGCGATGAAAAGATGGAAGCTGCTGGATAGATAGTCGGTCCACAATGTCTCCCAAAGGCGCAAAACATCCACCCATTCGAATTCACGCTTGTACCATACAAGGAGCATACGGAAGAAGAAGAAAAAGTTTGTGCTGTCGGCAGACTGGAGGTGGAGGTATAGTTGAGGATCCATGAGTTGTACAAGATGATCTAAAGTCAGAAGTTGGGCACGCATGCCAGACTGGTCGCGAAGAAAGTTGCGTTCCTGTTGGATCAGGTATTAGCTGAAGGTTGTTAATGAGAGGGGGTAATCGTTACCATTCGGTCCATGAAGCCAACAAATGCCCAAAAGGCGACTGCATCATCCTGCATGACTGCATATATCGGTGCTAACAGGTCGCTCATTCCTTGGACATAGCCCAAGTCAGGGTTATATTCGTTATACGTCAACAACATGTCTTTCATCTGCTCTAGGTGGACATTCGTCCCTGTGTCTGCAAATGGCGAGTCAGGGTCCGGATGAGGAATATCTTCCCCAGCAAAGAGAGGAATTGTGCGGTCTGTACGATGTACATCCTTTTCTGTAATTGGTGGAATTTATTTAGTAACGGAGACGGTATAACAGTATGTAGAAGAGACATACCGATGCGGTTTCTCTGCTCTTTCCACCACTCATGCTGCTCCTCGGTGGACTGTCCCTCGACCATCGTCTCCCACCAGGCACCCTTTAACCGAATGTACTCATCCCGTTTAGAATTCATCAAAGCCTGACGTTCGTCACGGGAGCTGTCCCATGGATATACGCCGAGAAGGAAAAGCCAAGCTAACTTTCTGACACCGTCGTTCGGATCGAGACCCCCATGGAATATTCTCTCTTTTACCTCTTCAACAGTAACCTGCAATCTGCCCGTGGTCGGGTCAAAGAATCCCTCCCATTCTATTAAAGTAACTGTCTTGCGCCGTTCGTGGATGGACATGGTTCCCGTTTCGAGTTCGAGAATTTCGAAATCACCCACGGAGCTGTTTTCCATCTCCAGGACATCCCGTGCAGTCCATATCCGCTGGTTCCTCTCGCGTTCGCTCTGTTCAGATATGCTCATAGCCCATCGAGCAAGATATAACCTGGCACTATCAAACTCATCCTGTAAGGTTTGGATCTCCGGTGTCTTCATCAGTCGACGGACTTGCGGAGGAATTCGCGGGTTTTCGGCTATCTCATTCGCTGTCCGCCTTGTAAAGGTCGTGATCTTGCTCAGCTGCTCAAGCACCTTCCATCTAGTCTCCTTAATCGCTTTCATAAAAGGATCCATTCCCGCATCCCGCTGTCCGCTGCTACCTTGCGCGGATGGCCCAGAGGGTTGGTCCTGGGCTCTGCTTACTGTTCCATCGGCTGTCAACGGCCGCCCAAATGATATGCGATCTTCTTCGGATGGGTTGATCAGATATATGCTATTATCAACGGCTGAGCGCTGCACCTCCACATACTTCCGAAGCCACCTTAGGACCTCATCGCCACCCCAGAACAGACTGCCATCCTCGCCGAAGGGATCAAATGATTCCTGAGTCCTCTTCCTCTTTTGTAGGATGGTCGATTCGCATTCGCTATCATGGAAAAACAGGGCAGGAAAGCTATCACCTGCACGCGTATTGATCACAAGGCTTCCAAACCACCATCCGATGCTCGGAGGTCGCACAAGCAATGAATAGACCTCTGAGAGTGGTACGGCAAAGGCATAGAGCCCTATTGGGTCTTTATGGGTGGTGGTTGTTGGTAGAGGGGGTACCAAATATCTCTGTCGCGGGGGGGAGGAGTCGCCCGCAAGATCGACTTTGACATAGGTGTTATAGGCGTCGCCTAGCGAGGATTCCGGGACCCAGGCAAGGAGGTAAGATGATAGCTCGGCCTTTCTTGAACCGTTGGCCGATGCGATCGCATTCGAAGCACCATGAGCCGGCTTTTGTTGAATAAGGGCGATGAACCCAGGGATATTATCTTTGGAGGAAGGGGTGGGGTGAACGTAGACCTGCAATGCTCGGTATAGTTCGGAACCGTCAGTGATTGATTGATATTGAGTAGAACTCTTTTCAGTGGTCTAACCTTGCTTTTTGAAAAGAGCAATTTGACTCCTCTCCCAGTTGTTGCATGTGAGATGGTGTTATAATCGTCCTCCTCGTCGTCGCTGACGTCGTAGTAAGAAGCCGTGGGCGACGGCGGCGAAGGTGGCGGAGTGTACTGAACTCCCTTACGTGCCATTTTTCTCGTTGCGTCTTTATTTTAAGACCGCAGATAGATGATATATTTGTTTGAATGACTCAGGAAGGGCAGTTCATACTTCTCCGTGATTTGACTTAGTTATTTGTTGTATGGAAAATCCCCCGTTTGGTAGGTGAATTGCGGGGAGAAATGAAGAAAGGCGCAAACGTCACGAAACCAATGGAGATCCACCTGATCACGGCTGCATGTGATTAAATCTCCACCCATGAAACTGCCAATGGTTTTTGTGTTATATGTCAAGATCAACTCACTGCTTGAGAGTATACGTTCTCTTTCTTTTCCCCTTCTTCTCCTGCTGTAAGAAAAAAAAAAAAAGTGTATGTTCAGCAGGATAACAGACAAGGTATGTGGCATGTGGCTCATTCCGTAGATAATATTTATACTAATCGATAACGGTCAGCATCGCCACAATCAAAATGACTGCTGCCTGGCTAAAAATCCTCGACTCAGGAAGAATATTAATCCTCCTTTTTGTTTGGTCTTGAAAGACCCGAGCAGAAAGAGATACGTCTCACGAACTCAGGATACGGTGTTGGGGCTATCGTTGGCTCTTGACCACTGGTTAAAGGGATTATTAGTATGGGTGGGATGAACTAGACCTTGTTCATACCATAGACTTCTGGAAACCCAGAATAGTACGTACAAGATGATCCAGTCGGCAACCCGGATTCAAGTTGGATAAACCCCCGAGTCCACTGCCCCACAGGTTGAACCCTTCATCCCGTAACCCGAACCAGCTCTTGGTTCTACTAATTCGGGCCGGGTCTGGTTTCCCTAAGCTACTAAGTTACTCGACTTATAATATCAGGGAAACACGGGTTCTCAATTGTCTGAATGGATTATTACTCGCGTTTTGCGTCCGATACTTATGTAGGTCACTGTGATGCGCATTAGGACGAAGTTGAGGTTCATGTACTAGTCGTGTAGAAATAGATAGGAATTTGACTATCTCTGTGTTTAGTCTATGACTCGTCAAAAAGAAACAGATGATCGCTCAAACCGTACAAGCGAACTAGACTATGAACATGCTTGATACACGGCTTCTCCTCTTATGAAGCTTATAAGATATGGTCGATACTTTCTATAAGTACCCAAAGCTCGGAGGATAAACGGTTTGCACTTGTACCAATTATATCGATAGGCATTGAGTTCCCATCATTCCGGGTTCAAAAGTACATGCAGGTATACGAGTGTCGCCAACACCCGAATGGGAAGGACCTCATAGGTCCGATGTTACAGACAGATCGTCTGGTCAAATCATTCATCATTGGTCACTCACTGAACTATTAGGTAAGGATCAGATCCTACCAAGATACCAGGTGACCACTACGTTTGAGTAGGCATTGATGATGATTTCAGATTGGTAACACATTACTATTGCTTCGATGCTGTTTAGTAGAGATATCGGCTCAGTCTCACCGACTAGTTCAAATGATATTCGGTAGTGTTGGTACATATCATAGCTTTGAACACCAACCCATCTTATACAGTGAACTAAGAGACCTGCCCATTGACGCGGACTGCAGTACTCGACTACGACCTGAGTCAAATACTATCGGAGAATTATATACCTAATAGGACTTCAAAGGGAATGTATCTTGGAGTTAGCCACCTCCTCGAGATTTGTAAGTTCCCGATCAAGCCGTATACTTGTAGGAGTCCAACACACAATGGAACCACGGCCGCGGGACCCTATCCGGATCCCATAGCCCGTTCAGGAAACGATACGCCTGTCCAATTGAATAGCAAAATGATGTACTTCGGTGTAGATCGAGAAGTCACACTGCCACAAATAGAAGAATATATAAGGTAACGGATAACTACGGCTCCCGCTTTACAAGGACAGCTGTTCTCCTTATTACATGCACTAACATCGAAACTGTGCAAAATGACCGAACTTGCACGCACGCTGCCAGCTTCCTGGTACTGCAGCCTTCCGCTCTACCAACTGGAGCGAAGAGCTGTTTTCATGAAGGTATGCTATTGAGTCTTGGTCAGGTGATGTTTGAAAGTGGCTAATAGACTTAGTCTTGGTATCTCCTTGGACCTGTGACGAAGTTCCAGAAAGTCGGGGAAAAGATCGAGTATGAGATTGCACAACAGCCAATCTTGGCCTTTAGAGCCTCCGGCAGTTCTTCTTTACCTGAACCAGGCGAGTTCCATGTAATCTGTGCGAAAACAGTACGTCTTGTGTCCCCTGCTTTTTATATACACACCTACGAAAGTAGACAAGAAATTTCTGGTGTCTGTAACATCTTATGGAATGTGTCGGTCTGACAATAACAGGGGAACCCGCTGCGGTACCATATCACTCCAACCGGCCTCATCTTCACGACCCTCTCAGATGAAGCGCCTAGCTTTCATGAGTATTTCCCGGACCTGGAGCCATTGTTGGAGAGAGTAGACTTTACCAAACTACCCTACAGGCACAGTATCAAATATGAAGGACGATTCAACTGGAAGACTATGTACTAACCCTGCTAGTGCATATTGAGTGGATCTGTGCTTATATCGTAAATCACAGGGTCGACGGATACCAAGAATGCCTTCATTGCCAATACACTCATCCATCGTTTTCCGTCTACTATCCGCCGACCTTCTACACCGTTCACAATCACCAAAACTTTTCGCAACACATTGCAGATCCTAATAAGCCAGATGATGGGCTGTTTCTCTATTTCTTCCCGAACTGTACATTGAACGTGTATGGTGGAGGGATGTCTTCGTTCCGGGTTTGCCCAACAGAAGACCCAAATATCACCCGAATGGAATTCGACTACTACCACATGGAATCCGGCGAGAAGTTCAAAGAGTACTTCAAGTTCGTCCGTCAGGTGGCTATGGAGGACTATGAACTCTGCGAGAAGGCCCAGGATAACCTTGGGAGGGGGGTGTATAGTGAAGGGATTCTGAATCCTGAGAAAGAGAATGGTGTTTCCTGTGAGTACAACAGATTTCGAAGCTTCTAACCCCGCCGCTAATGCCTGCCAGTCTACCAAGACCGAGTATTTGAGTTGGTGTGCCAGCAACATGCTGCAGATCAGTTAGCGGAGGAGAGTGTCACTTCGGTGACAGAAGAACAAGGCAAGGGATTGGAGGGAATCCCGGCCGCCGCATGAGAATAGCAAGCTGCAGGGGGGGCTCATTCTGGTAATAGTGTGCTTTTGATAACTTGGATTATCCCTTGTTGCTAAAGCCAAAGCTCTACGGTGGAATCTATTGGTAGTTATACTTAATTGAAAACCGGAAAGTTTGAAATACCATGTAACCCTCAACGTTCAGAAACAGAAATCCATACATTAACTGAGATCATATGTAGCATTCAGTGAACCTGTTACTTCAAATACCCTGGAAAATTCATCCTAATCTGGCAAACTTATGAGCGGTCAACACGATTTGCTGGCTAACCTCGGAGGATGTGATAACAGATATGCAGGCATATGCGGAGGTGAAAGCCAAAGATCATCGAGCCCTTTTATAGAAATCCCCCAGTCTCTGGAAGGCCTGGGGACAGACATTCTTTCAGAAGGCTTACAGAAATTAAAACGGGAATCATCATGGAAGCCTCCATCTTCCCGACAGCACCCACATTGCTTGCACTGCTAGCTGGGATTGCTTTCCTATATCGGTTCTGGCCATATAGATCAACTCCAACCCCTAAGCTATTGAATCCTGAGAAATCCGCGACCCTTGGTACAATTCCAGATGTCACGGAAGAGGAGAATCGTGGAGTCTTCAAAGAATCAGATTTCCCAGCAGGCTGGTGGGTGAGCAAGGATGTTTTCGAGCTCGAAAAGCGTGCAATCTTTAGTAAGGCAAGTGAAATATATCATTAAACCCCTGCATTGAAGGATGTTCTATCTAATCTAACAGTTAGACCTGGCTGTGTCTCTCTCATCGCAATCGCTTTGCGAAGGTTGGTGACTACCAGTCCTTCGAGGTGGCTGGGTTTCCCATTTTCCTGATCTTAGGAAAAGACGGGAAGGTTAGAGCTTTCCACAACGTCTGTCGTCATAGAGCGTACACAGTCACGAAGAAAGAATGTGGATCCTCTGCGGTGCTTGGTTGTCGATATCATGGCTGGAGTTATAACACCTACGGCGAACTTACCAAGGCTCCTCATTTCGATGATATTCCAGGCTTTGACAGATCACAGAACAGCCTCTTCGCCATTCATACGGTTACGAACGGACTTGGGTTTATCTTCGTTAACCTTGAGGCTAGTCCAAGAATCCCGTCGGCCGACACAAGCCTTTTGGATGCCTTTGCGAGCAACAATAGACTGGACTCTCAGTCCATATGGGTAGCAGGGCAAACCATCAAGGCAGATTTCAATTGGAAAATGACCTGTGAGTTGATTGACTGCTCCTTCTATTTGGTCTGGTGTCTCACTCCCTAGCAGTCAGGCAGCAGCAATTGATCGACTTCCTCAGGCTAGAGAATGAGATTGAGCAGAAGAGCAATATACCCCAAGTGACCAGTATTTTGAACTATGTTCGGGCGAAATCAGAGCACTTTTCGCTCTTCCCCTTTACCTCTTTCTACTCAATGAAGAGGACTGGATGGTGGTGTGCGCTGAGCTTCTTACCAGTATCTGAACAGAAGACGGCAATCCGATACGACCTGTACTGCTCAAAGATTGATAGTTCTCGTTCACAGGTAGCTGCGGATAAACTGGCCGAACTTTTGGAGGAGAAAGCCCGGGAACTAGAAACAGAGTACCAAGAGTACGTTTTGGGATAGAGCGTTAGCATCAAACACGAACTGACTACTGACCGGGTCTGAAGGTCATTCGTATCTGCGCCCCCAAGCCTTCACAGTGAAGAGATAGGTAATATTCTTTCCTGTTCTTCTTCCTCGAGGCTTTTGTGTTCTCCATGAGCGCTGAGACAGTTCCGCCTTGAGTAGATTTTCAGAAGAATATTCTCGACTGCCTCGAAGCTCATATCAAGCTGGAAAAAGCGCAGGGGGTCGAAGTATTTCCAGCGATGAGAAAGCCAAGGGAGAATTCCAGGTTTCAGCAAGCTGAACAACGTTAGTACTATCTCAGTCGTATAAGCGTACGTTCCGAGTGTGCTGATAATTTTGGCAGTCTGCAAGGAGCTCGACTGTAAGAGCGAGCTCATAGGAAAAGATCTCGCATGGTGACCACGCAGATGGTTCGAATTTCCTTTTGTTCTGGTTGATTGGTTTTCCCTTGTTCGCGTTCGCATTTTCCCTCTCAGCCTGGATAGACGTATAGCGTACTTACCGAACGTGTCGGTGGAATCTTGGCACCGATGTTGCAATCTGGTCAATAGAGAGCTCATTAATTAATAAATTCCAGTCGTCTCAGATTCACACCTTGCTTCATATTCTTACCAAGTTGGACAGGAAGGAAGCAGATTCTCGAGGAAACCCTCGGTGGATCGTACCGGTCGGATTCACCATCGAATCATATTGATCGAGCGTGTAAACCTTCCCCTTTCTCACAATTGACCATTTGCACCGTTAAATCGATCAACGCCCGCCCCAACTCCACACTCCCCAGCGCATCGGACCGCACAGGGCGGCAACCCTCGTATTCTTAAATATCTTGGGGGGGTGCCTCTGCAGAATTGGCAGTCGAAGATCAATACGTACTTTCGCTCTTTCCCTCCCCCCCTCCTTTTGAATTCGAGTTTCCTGGCCCGAACATCCAGGTTTCTGTTGTTGACGTTATCGAGCCAATCAGATCGCCAAACAGGGGTAAGGCTGTGTTCTGCACCCGTTTCGGCAATTCGTATTTAGCGTACGTTCGCTTTGAGGTTTAACGGCGATGATCGATCATGGCGGAGTTTACGAGTGGGAATCCGGCTAACTTTCGTATTTACAAGGCAGGCAGTTAGTTGACTTTTTGGGACGTGCACTTGTCACTGAACGTCTGTCATGATGGCGCTCCCTCCCATCGCGAAGGCCACTCTACAAGCTGCGCTGATCAATGCCGGGTCAAATATACTGGCACAGAGCATTCAGTCATATAGAGATGAGGTAAGTAGTAGTATCCATGATGGATGCATGTAACATGGGGGCGGGGGCAATGTGTACTAAGGCACATCTTTTCGCAAATTGGCCCCCAACCCTCCACTGATTAATTCATGCATGCTGCTAGTAAGGAAAAATTAATTGGGCTGACGGCTTGATTCGCTAATCGGCGCCATGGTCGGAGTTATATGCATTGAATGATTATGCATCAGCACTCTCTCCATGATGGGCGCCGGATAGCTTCAAACACCTCCATAGAAACCGTTCGAACTGGATCTGCAAACGCTGTTTCAATTCACAACATGTGCCTTTGTGATGTCCCCCATGACCTTCCTATGGTTGGAGGGTCTGGAATCGGCACTTCCAGGCCAGACTAGCGAGGAGCCTACCGCCACCAAGTCAAAGACCGAAAAGGCGGACCAGCCCAAACAAAAGAAGTTAAATGTGAAGAACACGGTGGCAAAGATCGTGATCGACCAGGTCGTCGGTGGCGCCTGGGCTACCGTCCTTTTCAGTCTGACCATGGGACTGTTGCGCGGGCAGGAATATGATGTTCTGGTGGACCAGATTCGCAATGTCCGTACATCCGAAATCACTCATGGCTTGATTGGGACATTGCTTGCTGACTTGTGCTGGTTTAATAGGATTTCTGGCCCCTCCTGATCGCGGGATTCAAGCTATGGCCATTGGTCTCCATCCTGAATTTTACTGTTGTCCCAGCTGACAAGAGACTGTTGGTTGGTAGTATATTCGGTGTCGTCTGGGCTGTTTACTTGAGCTTGATGTCCGGGTAATTGGGCGACGGCGCTGGGACGCTTTGCCGTGAGACCCGACGCATTAGGTATTGGATCCGAATATACTAGTCCTTAGGCGAAGTGGTATCTACTATTGGAAAATGGCTGGGATGACCAGATAATAAATGTGTTGGTGGAAACCCAGTCGAGACTAAAGAACTGGGGCAGGAAAGACGTAATAGTGTAAAGGGGCCGAGCGGGGTTGATGATGATCATGATGGAATAGCGACAAAAACTGCTGTATCGTCGGCAGCTCACCGAAATGAAACAGAATCGACTACTCCGTAGTTTGAGCGAAAATGCCACGTTTTTTTTTTTTTTTTTTTTTTTGCCCCAAACACTAGTATCTCATTACGAGTGAGCCAGTCAGACAGGGAAGAAAGACATGTCTCTGGAGAGAAACTTAACTTCCAACCAAACAAAGAAACAAAAAGAAAAGGAAACGGCAAGGTAGTTTGGACGGTGAGGATCATGAATTATCTCACCCCACATGAAACAGCCTCGATCGAGCGGGCCCTGACATGTACCATCATCAATAGCGCTGCCGTACAACTTGATATGTGAACACATACCGGAGCGGGACATAACTCCCGAGTCAGCCTACGAGGCACTGCTCCCGTTGATGGATAGATAGAGGTCCATATAGTTACAAGCTCCGTATTGAGTAAGCAGGTCAGCAATGGCTCCGAACATTACTCGGGAAAATTAGAATTTGCGGGTTGGAATGGAACGGGTGGGCAAGGCGTAAAACAAAGAACGAGCCGGGCTGATCTTTATCCACATTCTACTTATTTGTTTTATCAGATGTGTTGAGAGGCTTGGGGCTTGCCCATAAACCTGTTGTGGACTGGGTGAAGGCAGGTTGAGCGGGAAGTCGCAAATGGCCAAGAGTTTGACACTCAATAGTCGTCGTCTAAAAGTAGTACAATAAAATGTTTAATTACTGTACAGCATGAATGGCCTAGGGCATGAATATTGGACGCGAATTCCCAGCGTAAGCTGCATGAGAAAGGGCCGGAGGAAAGACCCCGGTCAAATTTACAGATTACCACTATTCTGTATTCTGGACGAGGTTACGCTACTCTCACCCTAGAGGCTCATAAGAAAGAAAGGGAGAGAGAAAAAATAATAACATAAGAAACAACAAACGAGTTGCCTTTTTGGGAAAAATCCAGTGAACGAAAAAGAACGTTGTTCCCTTGCATGAGATTCAAAAGATTATTGGAGGCTGGAGTGAAGGTCACTGGCATTTGGGTCAGCAGGAGTAACACATGGTCATAAATGGTCAATACTCTTAAAATTGCACACATTACTGATAATTTAGAAAAAAGAGAGGAGGGCGGGGGGGAAGCAAAATTACTATTAACAGAAACATTATAAGAATAAATTAATTACTATTGCATGAAATGATAAGACTTTTCCCTGGGAAGTGTGAAGAAAACTGGATGGTGGTTGGCGTGGCACAGCCCCGGCGAGAGGATCAACAACCTACCCAAGGCAAACTTACTTTGTATCTTGATTTAGCACTGCTCTTTTTTGATACGAACTGGTATGCCGATCCATTTCCAGGTAACTTCCCCTCATGGTAAGAGAAGGAGAGGAGAGGAGAGGAGAGGAGGGGTTGTAGGAATTAGAAGCAATTACTCATAACCTTTGAAGAAGATATATTATGGCAAATGTTACTAAGTTTATCATCAAACAAAGAAAATTAATGTCTTCTTTTATAATCTTTTCTTTGGGCTTAAATGGGGGAGGGGGGAATAATCTCAGACCTCGAGGACTCGGAGTGAGACTGGAAATAGATCTTGTACGATACGTATACTGTAAGTATGTATGTACCGTAACCCGCTCGTGGGTGTGGGTTGTGGGTGTGTCACTCGTGACCCTCCGAAGGGAAAAAAAGACTAAAATCTCTCCGTGCATTAGCTTGAGTGGAACCAATTTAGTCCCTCCCCATTCACATTCCCCAAAATGTACATGGGCGTCAGCCCAGTGGCTCAAGTGTCATTCCAGGTACCCCCATAATTAGATCACATCATGTCCCTCTCTGCAGCGAGACGGTTGAACTGCATTCTCACAGAAATTACAAACCTATTGCAATTGTGGGCCATGGGGCACAGTTCTACCCAGACCCAGGCGATAAGACGCTATAGTGTGACATTCGATATAAGTTCGCATCACCTCATCTTTCTCATCTCTCCCCCAAAGTGTTCGTAACTCCCACCCTAGGGTCAATTTTTGTCCGTTTCCCCCCTCCCGCGAGCTCACCAGTTCGTTGGATCTACTCCTGAGCAACCGACGCTTCCACGACCAGGATCGTGCTAACCAATCCCAGCAGTCGATCCCCGTTGGTCTTTGTCTGCGTCTGTCACAGGGTTCTTCAAGGTCAATTAGCCATTGAAGCCCTGACAAAGAACCAGTGCGCGTGTGATTACCTGCATTGCATTTATCTCCGTTCATCTTCATCCCCTTCTGGGACCCTGGACGTTTTGCGACATCGATTTCAGGTGGTTGGGACATAGAAGGGGGATTCCTTTTGACCCGGGCTGGCCACAGACTGGCCTCACCACTTTTTGCAACGCCGGCAGAATCGCAACTGGTAAGATTGTCGTCATCTAGAACAACAAAGACGATTTCCAAGTGCCAAACGAAGACCAATGTACTGGGTGGGAAAAGACCCGGGACTCTGGTTTGTCTGATCCTACCATCGCCACGGGAGCATCAGACACGCCAAGTCGTTTTAAGGAGGAAAAAAAACACGACTTACACCTACACAGCCTCTATCCAGCTATTCATAGAACTTCACAAGATGGGTATACTAAGCTCGCAAGGTGGACTTTCCTCGTCTGCCCCAGTGTCGTACAAGCCACCGATGGTAGCAAAACGCGACGCTCTCGCAAGTGATTATGCGAATAATGTATGTTGGTTTGATGCAGAAGACGACCTCGAGAGCGAAGATGGATCCATTTCACCCGTGTCGGATTCACGGCAGGATCGGAAGTCAGGAAATCACTGGGCTCGCTTTTTTCCCGAACTATCATCGCATTTTTCACTTGTGTCCCCGATAAGCACCATGACGCCAGCGACGTCCTTATCCTTGTCATCCGTCGAAACACAGCATTCCAGTGATCCCAGGCCCCACGCTGACGATGTAGGACAGAAAGCTGGTTCCTGTTCATCGTCATCGCCGGAGGGTTCCTCGTGCTACAGTCGGAGATCTTCGGCAACAAGTCTGGACTCTGGATCTCCGGGGACTACCAAAAAGCGCGCTGATACATTTTCGGTAGTCTCCCCCGCTGATGCAGGGGTCTTTGAAGATCTGGCGTCAATACGGCGGTCGCCTTCTCGCCCCTTAGTAAAAAAGCTCTCTGCAGCCGAGCTGAGGAATAAGCCTCTTCCACTTGAGCCTGCCATTCGTCTGACCCCGCTCTCCGTCCGTCATAAAGATCCACCTAAAATCCGTACATCTACATCTGCTGGCCCTCAGACTGGGAGGTCACGGGTCTCAGTAGCGGCACAGGACTTGGAGAACACACTCTCAGGCTTTAGAGCGGATTCACCTACGATCCCTTTACATTTACTCAACGAGCCACTGCAGATTAGCAGAGGCAAGATGGAGATGATTCCTTCGCGCCCAGCACCACAGCCTCCAACCGATTTGCGACAAAAGCGGAGAATCGAGGCACGTGAAGATGAAAAGATGAGAAAGAACAAGGGGGCTTTCAATTTCCACTTGTCAGGTTTTAGCAGAAAATACAGCCATCTACATGCCCGGTCGTGGAGCAGCCCCAATATGAGATCGGAGGCGGGGTCTTCAGCTGTGCGTGTCCAGGAGGACACCGACTGCAAAGAACGGAAGAGCAAAGATGACATGGCGGGGCTGCCTAGCTTCCCAAATCCGAATCAGATCTTGGAGCCTCTATCCCAGTCCATTGAAAGGGAGCTGCGCATGCAGCTTCCGCGGCTGCAAGTAAAGGAGACTAAAACCGCCTGCTCACCAATCCAGGAAGTAGACCCCAGTACAGAAAAGGAAGCCATTCAACGCCCCGAGGAGGTGGAGGCCTCACGACGCGAACAATCACCGGATCAGGTTATCTTCAAGGAGAAATTTTTTGTGTCTTCCAGCAAGATAACCGTTTCCGTCTCTAATAATGTGTCTCGCCAAATGGATATAGCGGAGCTCCCAGAGATGGTCTATGAGCTCGACGGTGGCGCCCCGGAATCCCAAAGGAAGCCTACGATCTCAGATTATCTGCCTACCTTACACATGCCTGGGAACCTCCCTGATACGGTTGTCCTTGCCTTTTTACGCCAAGTTTGCTCGCTTGACGATCTTTTTCGTCTTGCAGTCGTTTCTAGACAGTTCTATCGTGTTTTTAAAAATCATGAATTAGAACTTATCAAAGGCGCTGTCTTCACAATGTCCCCTCCTGCATGGGAGCTGCGCGAAATGAGCCCACCATGGAGTACCGAATGGCAGATTCTAGTGGATCCCGACACTCCAGTCCCAGAATACACCCCTTCTCTATACCTTCAACGCTATGCTCAAGACATATATACGCTTGCTCAGCTCAAATTGCTCATTTTAACTCGATGCGAGACGTTTCTGCGTCAGGAGACGATTCGCGGTCTTGCAGGCAAGGACGATGCCTGCGCTAAGGAGATTGATGATGCCCTTTGGAGAATCTGGACGTTTTGCCGCATTTTTGGTAGCGGGAAGAGTCGAGAGGGTGATGTTGTTGGTCAGGTGGACTGGCTGAATGGGGGTGCTATGGCTGTGAGCGATCGCAAACATGGGGCTACGGCGTCGGTTACCGAGCCATTTGGCATGTATGATATTCTGTTCGAACCTCCGACAGGGTTTGGGCATGGTAACAAAGGCGGATTATCAAACGATCAACTGTACTATATGATTGAGATGTGGACCTGCTTGGGCGTGCTGCTTCAGCCAATTCATGGCAGATGCAAAGAAGCACGTGAAGCAGGCATATTCGCCGGTCATCAAGTAACGGAACACGACAATGCTAGGGCGGCGGCTATGTTAGGTTAGTACCCCTTTGCCCTCTGTCGTTCTCTTCCCAGTCAGACTAATACATCGAATAGAGGAATGGACATACTATGTCCTCACACTTGGTCCTTCAGCAGTTCTGAACATGGCCTCGATCGGCCCCGGAGGCTGCGCCGCAACCTTGAGAAGAGCCCAGTCTATCGGCTTGACCAAGTGGGAGTATTCCGAGTCTGGAGTTAGCCGCTCGTCCTTTCTCAAAGAAGCGGTTTCGAAAGCATATAAGTCACGGTGTGACAGTCCGTGTCAGTGGTCTCCACGAACATCGGAAGACGGTTCATCTTCTTCTAGCGATACCAGCTCCCCGTCGAGTGCCAATTCAAGAGCAGCCCGGCTTCGATTAGAGAATGAACGTCGGAGACAGGCAGCCTACGCTGACCAGTTACGAAACCAACGGAGACGGCCACCGAACGCAGGCCCCCACTCGTTTTCAGACGAACGCCCCATCTCGAAATACTCATTTATTATGAGCCGCCTTGAAGGTGTCCCATACGAGCAACGTCCGCCAATGCCTGCACCGCCAACGATGACATCTTACGTTGCTTATGGTGGTCCGCCGACCAGCCAATATCTAGTCAAGTCCCGACCGCCGCCGCTTGCCACGCACCCACAACCGCAGGTCCGCGACCCTGTAGATCAGGCTATCGACATGATGGTCCGCGAGCTGGGTTTCCAAGAAGAAGACGCCAAATGGGCGCTGAAAGTCACAGATAGCGGAGAAGGGATCAACGCGAATGCTGCAGTATCTCTACTTATCAGGGAGCACCAGAATTACCAACGCAACAGCAATGTCATTTCTATGCGAGCATATCGCAGCAACAGTCTCTTATCTTCGGTTATCGCTAGCCCAGAATCCATGAATTCTGTCTGGAGATGGGCCTGAAAGTCATATACGAAACACGACGAAGCATATCGCTTGTACACTCATTTCGATTTTATCTTTCCTTCGGATCATATGACTTACAACGAACTATATAACGCCGTTTCGAAAGCAGAGGCGCCGTGCGCCCTTTTTGATTATGAAACATTTGCTCTCACACATCGCTTCAGCCCGAGCCTTGACGCTGTACCAGATTATGATACCCACTATGTACGATCCTTTCTTAAGTTACCTTCTCCTACATACCAAAGATGTTGTATATTAGATACCTCAGGATAAGTTTGATAAACTACCTTTCCACGCCATTTCACTTTGACAACTAGAATAGAGTGTTTTCATGACTCATATTAATTAGAATACATTCTGACCATCCACAATTAAGACATAATTCATTACAGGATGACATGGAACTAAAACGCCACTTTTACCCTTAACACAACCCCCCATGCCCTCACCCAAAGACGAAAGCAATTAGAATGCAACTGTCGAAGCGAGACCATCCAGTTCACGCTTGTAGTTCCGGTGCTGGCTGATCTGGTAGAAGAAAGTGCCGATGAAATCCTTTGCATCCTTGACAATTTGGATACCTTCCTTGATGCTCTCGGGCTTCTGGATCTTACCAGCCGTGACAATACCATACCACTCAACAGGCTGGGGATTATCAGACGTAGCGACCTTCACATGAAGCGTGGAGCCCAGAGCCTCCTTGATGAAAGCTGCCGCTTCACCGGTGGCGCCCAGAGCCTTGAGATGGCCGAATGTCTCAATGATCCAGTACCGGATCTGGCCATTGGTCTTGAGGCTTTCGACGTGCGGACCGCCAGGGATGAAGGTAGCGTCGAACATTGTCGAGCGCTGGCCGTCGTACTGGTGGTCAGCGATCACGCCCTTGGATGATGACTTGTCCTCCCCATCGGCGTAAATAGGCGACCGCTTGGTGCCAATGACGAATGGCAAGGCTCCAGCCGCCGTGATCGCACCCTTGAGACCATTGAAAGCGACGGGGTCGTACCCGTCGCCGATAATGATGGCGATCCTACGACTAGCGATCGTCGGCTGCTTGCCCGGGAACTCGGTCTGCGAGAGGTGCTTGCTACGCTTTCCATGGTTCGGGCGGAGCGCCTTATCTGGGATCGGGGCGCCGACGAGCTCGGCAACTTGCTGGGCAAGAGTGAGATCGATCTCAGCGAGACGGTGGCCGGCAAGACGCTCGTAGACGACGGGGTCATCGCAGTGGTCCAGTTCGAAGCCAAAGGCCTTCTTAACGTGGACCTTCTCGTGCTCAGAGAGGGAGTTGTAGAAGAGTTGAGCCTGGTTGTGGTGCTCGCGGAACTTGGGGCTCAAGCCGCGCTTCTTGATACCATTCAGTTTAGCAGGGTAGGACGCGAAGCCACCCTGCTCTACTGGTGCTGGTGGTCCGGCCTCGAACCGGTTCGGCCAGTAGTTGACGGTGCCCTGGGCGATGCGGTGGCGTTTCGCGCCGTCTCGGTTGTGGTTCAGGACGGGGCAGACGGGGCGGTTGATGGGGATTTCTTCCCAGTTGATGCCCAGTCGACTGATCTGGGTGTCGAAGTAGGAGAAGTTACGACCCTGGAGGAGCGGGTCGTCACTGAAGTCAATGCCGGGAACGATGTGGCTGGTGCAGAATGCGACTTGTTCGGTTTGAGGGAAGAACTCATCGACGTTCCGGTTCAGTTCCAGTTCACCGATCACGCGCAGAGGCACGAGTTCCTCAGGCCAGATCTTCGTCGCGTCGAAGATATCAAACTCGAAGTCATCCTGTTTTTCCTCAGGGATGACCTGGATAGCAAAGTCCCATTTCGGGTATGCGCCGTTATCAATGGCCTCCATGAGATCCTTTCGATGGAAATCGGGGTCCTGGCCTGCCAGTTTCAGGGCTTCATCCCACACCAATGAGTGTACGCCCAAGTGGGGGATGAAGTGGAATTTAACGAAATGACGCTTTCCTTCCTTGTTGATGAGACTGAATGTGTTGACTCCGAAACCCTGCATCATACGGTATGACCGAGGAATGGCCCGGTCAGACATGGCCCACATGAACATGTGGGTGGCTTCCGGGTGAAGATAGACAAAGTCCCAGAAGTTGTTATGAGCAGTTTGAGCCTGAGGCACTTCGTTATGCGGCTCGGGCTTGACGGCATGGACTACATTTGTTAGCTCTTCAGCCTTACACTCCCTTAGCTGGGAAGAGATACGTACCGAAATCGGGGAACTTGATCGCATCTTGGATAAAGAAAACGGGAATGTTGTTTCCAACCAGATCCCAGTTTCCTTCGTCGGTGTAGAATTTCACGGCAAACCCACGAACGTCACGGACCGTGTCGGCACTTCCTTTACTGCCCTGGACCGTGGAGAAACGAAGGAAAACCGGAGTGTTCCGAGAGGTATCCGTCAAGATACCAGCGTATGATACATCTTCAGCACTCTTGTGGAGCTTGAAGTTTCCGAAAGCAGCGGTGCCACGCGCATGGACGACTCTCTCGGGAATGCGCTCATGATCGAAACGATGGATCTGGGGTTGCGGTTAGTCAAATCTATACTTCTGGTTGATACCGATCTGGGGGGAATCTTACCTTCTCTCGTGCAATCTGGTCCTCAAGCATCATAGGTCCGGTGTGGTTATCATTGACCTCCTTCAGCCAGTGGTCCGTATCGCTGATGCGCACGCCATGATCAGTGGTCAGTGGCTCCTTACTGGACTGTACATTGTGGGTGTCGGGTGCTAGGTCCACTAGCTTCTTATCCTTTGAAGCAGCGCCTTGCACTGCTTCTTGGACCTTGTGGAGGCCCCCAGCCACGATATTGGCCATGATTGAGTAGGGACGATAGATATGGTCAAAGGATAGATTAAAGTCGGAGGATACAGGCTATGTTCAAGAAACAGTCATTCCTTGCATGAAAGAAGAAAGATGTACCTTTACTACTAGTATATAATGTGCAATCTACTTTTTCTTCAGATTTTTATACTCATTGTTTGACAGTAATGAAAAACTTCTGAATGGATGTTGTGATGGGTCCCGCACGTCAAAATGACGTCGCAGGGCTGAGGAACGTCACGTTGACATCGAACTGTTCTTCTCATTTATATTTCGCCGAGAGGAAATACAAAACATGATGAGTAATGGGGATTTCGAGCCATTGGCATTCGTCAAGATCTATTCTGGATTACTTCTGTCATTTAGAATACTGTTGTTTGCTTCCTTGTTTATTTTACTCGGTATGAATTTCGTCATCGGGAGAGGTGAGTCTGTCTTTATCGGCCTTACATATCGGGAGTCCGTCTCCACCAAAGCTCGGTTTCTTTCCTAGAGAACTACTAACTCCCTGCCCTTACTCGAATCGTCGTAAGTATTGTAGACGAAGGAGGACTGGGCTTGGACCTCTGGGGAATTATCCGGAATTTACCGCCAGTAATTGACAATTTGACGCCCTTGATTGACGGGTTACTACTGACTAGAATTTTAATAGGATAATAGGGCTAAAGGCTAATTGGATTGAAGTTGCCCTAATTGAAGTAGAGGAGAATGGCGTTCTTTCTTGAGCTTTTCAATTGGAATGTTCAATCTCATTTATTCCAGTTGTATTTCATTCCATGCAATTCACGTGGTCTGACTAGTAAATTTACATGATCTCCTCAAGGATGCTTCCTTCCAGACCAAACAATCTCCGAGTTCGCCTGCTGGCCAGCGTCGTGCTCAGCCCTCTGCAAAGACTACAATAGCCATGACCCGAGCAATGGGACCAGAAAATTCTCCGATGTAACTATTGCTAAACTATGTCAATTATTGAACCCCATCAACGGGAAGGGTGCCCATTTGTGACCTGTCACCTTGGTTGGTGGGTATGCGTGGCGATCATCGGCGAGAAAAGTCAAAGAACCCATACCCTGCCAGATTATGACAGGTGAGACGCCAATTCCATTGTTCCGATTGCAATGTGAAAAGGTTATCATGAATTTCACTGGGGAAAGGAGCAGAACACAAAATGAAGACAGACAGTTCACACCCCACGGAGATCCTGCGGTGAGCAGAAGAACACTATGGACGCTTCTCTGACCAAGTTCGACGCAAGGGGGCCCATTGTTTATTGCGCAGGGGAGCGAAACGAGGATAGAAGAAAAATATGAAGGTAAACTGTTACTGGTCGATCTCCCTGCAGGACGTTCTTGTCGCGTCCGTTGGGTTCGCGGCCGACGTTCGCCATCGCATTAGGGCGAATCAACTGACCCTTTCATCTTCGCACAGAATGCATCAGTCAATCATTTCATCTAGACTCGGGACCTGTTCCTTGTCATTTAACATTGACCCCCCAAAACCCGCTTGTTCGGCTGGGATGCGAGGGATGAAAGAACCCGAAACTTTGCCATTTCCCACCTTGAAACAGGGGAAATGATGCGGCATAACCGTTGACCATGGGCTGCCCCCATGGAGAAGTCGAAAACCCGCCAAATCGACCCGCATATGCGCGCTGGTAGATCCTACAGTTCATTGAAAATGACGCCTCACCCGGTCTCTGGAGCTTGACGACCCTCACGACTGTGAACCTCGAGTGCTTGCATTTTGCACAGGCCTGCTTGTTGACTTTTTTTCCTTTTCGCTTTCTCTTCCCTGCCTTCCTCCCTTTCTCCCCTCTATATGATGATGACCATGCAGTACGATCGTTATCAGTCACCTACCGTAGATCGGTGAGCTTTCCCCACCCTGAATACAGGCCAATTGCCTACTGACGGTCCATAACGATTGAATAGGGTTGTTGATGATAAATTGCCATGCGACACGAGGCGAGAATTGGAGAAGCACATTGTCTTGAGTGATGCATCACAAACGACGAGGCTAGGATCAAAAACGCGTATCCTACGAGCTTCCGATGTTCTGCTATCCTTAGCGGGCAGATCGACGAGCGGTATGCTGCTTCCCGGTTACCTACATATTGATGCATGAGGGATACTTTATGGGGAGCTAATCAAGCATGAATGGGAGTAATAGATACGCAGGAACCATCGGTTGCCGTTGAAAACTTCCAGGAAGTGCTTCGCTTGTATCCACCGTTCCGAGATGACGACGGTGCTATTCTTGGGGCGGTCGATATCCGATGCCCGGACTGTGATGCGGTCTTTTCCTCCCAGTGGGTTTACATCGCCTGTGGGCGATAGATGACTTTTGGTTGACCGGCTGATAGGAAGGAATTGAAGCAGCATTACCTGACCAAGTACTGTCCTGGGACGGCGGTTGCTGTATATGTGATGACACGAGATCGGTAGGTCATTCAATCGCTTTCCGCACCTCTGCTAATTGCTTGGTTCTAGTTTAATCACAAAAGGCTATCGTATGGAAAAGCGATTTATTCCACTAGATTCGCGACCAATTCGATTCTACTGCGGTAGTTGCGAGAGACATTTTGCCGTCGACGACGGTAAACCTCTAGATAGACACCAACGTAGGACATACTGCCCTTGTATTCAGAATGTGTGATTAACAAGGTTTACAGATGCCCCATCGTACGTCCAATGCAGACATTGTGGAGAAAAGTGCAACATCTCGTCCGTGCTCACTTGGCTATAAGCATTTATGCACAAAAATGTTCTGACATAACGGTCCATAGATATGAACCTCTGTTGAACGATCCCCGGGACGACATAAGCTTCCGAGATATTCAGAGGGACATTGCAAGTCCCATCAACAGCCGAAGTCCTAGCATTGCTCAAATGAACTCCCGAGGCGTCAAGTCCCCGGCAGCGGCAAACCCTCATGAACCGTCGATCGCAAAGAAGGCCAAAAAGATACGAGACTCATGGTCGCTCAGAAGTATGCTCCTCTCTACAAACAGCCGGCGGTCATCACTGACCTCAGGGAGAGTTTTCACAGAGTGACGAAGATGAGCTAGTGGCAATCAGCTTTGCAGGTTTGTATGACTTAGAAAGAGGTATGTCTGTACTCGGTGCCTGAACTTTGTGCTTTGTGTTGCTGAGGTGCCATATAGTGCACGCTCCAAACGGCCTCTATCAGCCCTTTGAAGGCGGCATGACAGAGAAACATCCCGGTCAGTCAGTGACGAGTGTCACTTCGAGCGGTATGACCTTGAAATGAGCTGTACTCATCGGGAAGTAGGCCGGCTAACTGATCGCTGGCTAGCAATCAATGAAGTACCAGCAGACGGATCGAAGAGCTCTGGTCTAGCTCTCTGTGAGAATGAACATCATGGGCATGATACGCACGGCTCTGATGGTGAACTGCTGGATGACAGCCAAAACGAAGCGACACCTCGCAGACAGTCCTTCCTGGAGAAAATCCTTGGCCGGAAAGTCTCCAAGGGTACGTAACAGACCCCCTCATAAGAATTTAAGCACTCATGCAAGTCAGGTATATCACGCGCGCGTTCAACATCGGGCCGACGCAAGAAATTGATCAAAAAAGCAAACAGTATACGATTCTCTTTTGTCAACAAATACTCAAGGAGCGAAAGTAGGGCAGCTACGCTTGAGAGCGTACGGACTTCGGTAGAGATGGAAAGGGCAGCAGAATTCAGACAGCAGGCAAATCAAACACCCCTTCAGGATGCCGAATACGTTGCCTTACTGCGGGAAACTCAAAACATATACATTCATGTACAGTATGTATCCGGGGGCATTGTAGTCCACGATGCATCTGGACGTCAAAGAATACTTCAAATGGACGAGGCGGCACGACTATTTTCGCAGTTGAGGGATGAGCTTGCAGCCGCTACTGTCTGGTCACAAGCTCTAACGATCCGACTGCGAGCAGAGGCATCTTTGAGGCAAGCAAATTGTCGAGCAGCTGTAGTGGAATATCATGACGCCCTGAAAATGCTGGAAACTGCTCCATCGCTCGATGTTGACAAACTGTCACGAGCTACCATTCTGCATTCAATGGGACAGGCATATCGCAACCTGGACATGCCTGTCCAGTCGGAAGCCTGTTGCCTGGAGGCCTTAGGACTATATAAGCGGGCTCTTGGGCGTGATAACCCTAAGAACTTTTCTGTTCTGCATGACCTTGGGGCTCTATACGAGAGAGACGGATACGCCACAGAAGCAGCGGCATTATATGAACGCTCATTCGCAGGTCGATTGAAGATGCTCGGGCACAATGCGCCTGAGACCCTGAGTAGCATGCAGGATCTTGCTTCTCTGAAGGTTTTACTAGGTGACCTGGAAGCTGCCTTGCTCTTGTTGGAGAAGGTGGTTCCAGCACTCGAAACCGTCTTCGGTCTCCAGCATGCGGCGACATTGAACGCGATGAATCATTTATCTATCTTATATCAGAAACTTCGTTTGAGCAAGGAGTCCCGCGCAATAAGCAACAAGGCCATTCCGCACTGCAGAACATTCTTCGGCATCAACAGCCCTATTACCAGAGACGCAGTTGTCCGGTATTTCCAAGATTCTAACAATTTTGATTTTCCCACTGAGATCAAAGACATTCTCGACCACTACCAGCGATCCCGAGATCCAGACTCCCTGAAAGTCATTCACCATCTAGGGAGATCATACATGGATAATGGCCTCAACCATGACGCAGCAGAGCTTTTCGAAGCACTAGTCGAGGACTTCTTGACCATCAAAGGCCCGGAAGCCTCGGAGACCTTTGATGCGCTTAGTGCGTTATGTGTCTCTCGGGAGCATCTCGACTCCATCGACAAGGCGATTCTTGCATACAAGCAGCTCATCCATATGGCCAATAGAACACCAGCGGATCACCCCTCACGGAAAAGAATTGGATACGCGGATAGGCGAATCGCAGACCTCAACCGCCGACGGGACATTCTCGCCGAAGAACGAAAAGCATGGTCACTACATGAACCAGCTCAATGTGAGAACTGCGGAACTACCACGAAAGTTCTCTGTAACAGTGAGTCCCTCCTCCACCCCCGAGCATTATCCACCACTAACGCCCCCCTAACAGCCTGCAATATCTTCCGCTTCTGTAATGAAATCTGCCAAAAGCAAGCCCTCCAAACCCATTTCCCCTATTGCATCCCATCCGTCTCCCTCCGGGAATCCAAGTCCCTCGCCGTAAAGGCCAAATGTCCCACCTCTGCACGCGACCAAGCCATCTCCAAAATCCGCCGTGTCGACAAAACCAAATCCGTCAACGTAACAGCCAGCTACACCTTCTACCTCGACCCCCGGAACTTCACAACCTTCCGAATGAAGCTCAACTCCGACACAAACACGGTAATCCTCTTCTCTCTCGATTGCGATATCCAATACGCCACCATCGATAATCCTCTCCTAGCCTCCAACCAAGGAGACTCCAGCAGTAGATCCACCTCTCCGTCGTCAACCTCCTCCACAGCCGACCTCAAGGGTGTCCGATGGCTCTCCCCAGAAAGACAAGAAGCAATTGTCTACGTACCCTCCGAAATGTCCCAGCCCCAAGCCCGCTATGTGCTCGTCACCCCGGGGAGAGAAATGCTCAAATCCATCATCGAGAGGCGAGTCAGTGTGCGCGGTGGGGGCGGCGACAAAGAACGGTTCCGAGCGCTAGAGTTACCCGATGATGAACTGATTGAGTTCGCGCAGGGATTGCTTCTTACCGGGTTTTTGGGAGAGGTGTTTATGCACGTTGTCGAGTGGGTATGGAAATAAGGGCCAGAGGGGGATGTTTGTTGACCCTTTTCAAGCGGTTAACGTGAGGAATGATATATATGTCTCTGTATAGGGGGGTTTTGATTTGTACGTCATGGAAATGTCTCTCCTATATTCGCTTGAAATAACGATCACCTACTGCTGTCTTGTCTAGCATTTTGTCTTTTGAGTTTGTAATAGCCAATAGTTACTCTCTGGATACCATTTGTAGGATCGAATGTACCGCTTTATCTGGTAGTCTTGATGTAAAATAAAACATAGATATCGAAGTCAGTGCTGTCTATTCTAACTCTATTAACCGATTCGTATCGGTTGCTTCTGGTGAGATTACAGACCAAACATCCATGATTCCAAAGCCTGGTTCCCAGGAAGAAAAATCACTTGTACTTTCCAAATCCAAACGCTTACCGCTTGTCAGAAAAAGAGAAAGATGATAAAGAAAAGAAAGCTAAAAGATACAAAGATCACGTATCAAACATATACAGACAGGACCCGCATACAAAGCAGTGCTAAGCTCGTTAATCGTAACTGGAGTATTTAGATGGCGACAAAACGAAGATCCGACCCCTATGAGTCTGGTTCCTCGTCGTCAGATTTGTAGTGATCGCTCTCACTCTCCCAGTCATCAGCTTCAAGGGACCGGCCTTGAATGCCGAAACTCAGGAGAAATCCGACAAATGAAATGCCAGCAAAAACGCCGAAGGCTAAGGCTTCTCCTTTGGGCTTGATCCGCGATGAAAGGCTGAAGAGGCCGCCTGACACGAACGGGCCGACTGCTCGACCGGCTGCAGATAGGGTCTGGGCGAGGCCGTTCAGGGCTCCCAAGACTGCGTGGTCAGGCGCGGAGTTGGTGATCTATGGTTGAATCTGTTATTATTTGGTTGTTGGATGGCAGGGGTATGTAAGGGGTAGACTTACCAGTAGCAATGCGCTGGTTAATCCACCAACAGTGGCGATTGTCTTTACCAGCAACACGAAGCATAGCTCAACGGCTAGGAGTGCGGTTTTACCAGACAGCCCTCCGGAATCATTACCCTTGTAGCCAATAAAGGGCATTAGGATGAAGGAGACCACAAAGCCAAAGAGACCAGCGCGGTAGGACCACCGATTTCCCATCTTATCTCTCAACTTTCCAAAAATACAGATCTGGAAGATGATCGTTACGAAACCAGAAAATCCTTGCGCAAGACCAATCTCTGAAGGTGTGAGCCCTCGTCCAGTGGGTGGGGCAGCCTGCGAGAAGATCGGGAAGAGGGCATTGTAGGCAACGTTGCCCAGGGAGAAAACAAGATACGTTAAGAGGAGCAGGAGAGTGTCCCGGTTCAACAGTTCGCTTGAAGTCAAACTGGCGTGTTGATGACCACGATAACTGGAGGCCTCTGAAGCCGAGTCAAGGTCGCTGTCATGATCCGCTGTCTCTGCAGAATCCTGGCGAAAAGGGCGATACGGGATAGGGTGTGGTGGTTGCACATATCTCGCCCGTTTTGCAAGACTGGTAAACTGCCACAGCCAGGAGAAGAAATCGCGGACCCTCTGCTGGAACCTGGGTAGACTTTCGGGGTCTTCAAGACTCTCTTCCAAGAAAAATATGGACAAGACAAAATCCAGCACCAGAACCGCTGCAGCCATTAAATTGGGTGCGAGGTATGGGTACGGATTGGGCTTGCTGCTATTCCATGGGTTATGATGGAAGACAAGCAAGCCGCCCACTAGAGGACCTGTTATTCCACCAATTCCATAGAGAACAGGGAGGTAGGCAAAAGCCTTTGACTGGTTACTCCGATCAGTGATTTCACCCAGGCAAGTGGATACCAAGCCCTGATTGCCGTTGACGGCACCCATCAAGGCTTGCACGACGATTGCCTGAGCCAGTGTCCTACAGAAGCCAAACGCAACAAAGCATGCTGCCGTCAATATGGTACCCAGCAAAATGACCGGCCTCCGTCCGATTCTGTCTGACAACCAGCCCCAAAAGTAATTCGTCGCGAACTGCGCGACAGCGAACGCGGTAGCAAGTGTTCCGACATATACACCAACCATATTCGGCTCCACTTCAGGAAATTGCGAAGCCATTTCAGGTAAGTATGGACTGATCGAATTGAAGGCTGTCTGTTCGCAGAGGGAGATCATTGCCAAGACGGCCATCTGCTTCTTTGGCAATGGGGAGTGTCCTTCTGACTCGTTATGGTTGGATTCATCGTGGGGATGGTCTGCTCCCGAGGATCTCGATTCACCAGAATTTGGTCGACCACGCGATTTTGGCGGCGGTGTCTCGAAGGTCTGATAGTGTAGTGTGGAGGAACGGCGCCGATTGAGGGCGTCCCGCTCAGACGTCCTCATCTTGACAATGGGCAGTTATGCACACAGAGTAATGGGCCCCCAAACGTACTCAGCACATATATTTTAGCGGCACGGTCAAGGACTTGTCTTACTAGCCCGTCAATAACGGCCCTAGTGGGTGCACTGAGAATGAGTTCCAAGCTTTCGCGATGTGGCGTTGGCGCCGCGGCGAAGAAAACGAAGAGGAAGATGTCCCTGACCCTCAACCACTACCGGGAAAAAAAAAAAAAAAAAAAACAACGCTATGATAATGCCTGTGCGCAGAATCCAAGCTCTGTAAAGCAAATAGTGAGGAAAGGGTCAGGAAAGAGATCCAGCACGATCAAGATAGAGGCAACGAACAAGGAACGGCCGAAAAGAATGTCCGATATAGAGGATGATGTAAGCCAATAATGGGGATTGTGCTGAGTCATCCTTTCATCCCGCATGGAGTCAAAGCCCTGAAATTAACATTGCAAAGCATTTGACTGGTGTTAATGGCCTGCAGATGCCCGTCATTGGCCCGGCTCAGATCGCATTTGTCCCTGGGAGAAAGATCAGGCCTCAGTCAAGTACAGTGCCTTTCCTTACCACGTACCCAGTACAATGGAATTAAGAGCCAAGCCAAGCCAGACTCTTGTCTACCCACGCGACCTGCACGTGCCATACAGTATATCATTTTCCGCACATGACATCATACTATAATGGATTCTATCTTCCAGTATGGAGTATATGTAGTCAGTATAATAATGAGATACATGAAGACAAAGCTGAGGATGACAATACAACAAGGTAAACATAAACAATGTGGTTTTTCATTTTATATGCTGTCCAAAACTGGGGCTGTCGCCAAAGATCTTTATCCACATTTATTTTCGCGTTTGCTCCACTGTGTGGAGTATCCTTCACAATGAAGCCTACGCGGTGAGCAAAGATATACGCAATTCCTTATTTAACAAGACTGCGGTCCAATTGTTCAATAAGGCCTGCTGGCCCAATGGCAAGGCGCTTGACTACGAATCAAGAGATTGCAGGTTCGATCCCTGCGTAGGTCAATTTCTTTTTTTAATTTTTAATTTACTATTATTCCCTTGGCCCTCTCTTTCTTTTCTTTGCTCCTTCCTCCTTCTTCTATTTTAGATTTTTAATCCTTCATTCTTTTCTTTTTATTTTTTTTTTCTCCTTATTTCATTTGTATAACTCCTTTTGTCCTCCAGTAGTAACAATAGTGTTATTGTTCTACGCTATCGGCGAATGGGGGTTTATAGTCAAGCCATGTCTCGGATTCATCATAAAGATCAATATGAACATTGATATAGGTGCAGCATTTTCAAGCGAGTAGCGAATGTGATCAAAACACATACGCTCAAAAGATTTTGTATTAAATCAGTTTGATTAAATAAACAAAGGAAAAATTAAGACCATCGCACACATCACTTCATCAACAGGCTAACAGCCCAAGGAACACTGAGTCCTCGCAAATCTCCATAATGCTGCCCAACTCCCAAGAATACAATGGGAATGCCAGTTGCATGGACCATGCTCACCAGTGTACCAACCATGTCCCCAACAGTGTCACACTTGCTGATAATGAAACCATCCAGGTTTCTGCCAGTACCAAATGCCTGGTTGAAGTTCCGCGCCTGCATCACACTATCAGTGCCAACCAGAGCTTCTCCAACCATGAAGATCTTGTCCGGTTTGGCGAATTTGCCGAACTTCTCCAAAGAAGACATCAGGCGCTGGTCGTTATGACGCCGGCCAGCAGTGTCGATCAAAACAACATCAAATTTGTTGGCGGCTCCGTACTCAACAGCATCCTTGGCAACATTTGCTGCATCCTTGCCATATCCCTTCTCATACAGCTCAACTTGCCCGACGTTTTCGCGGACACTGAGTTCTTTCAAGTTCCGGGCGTGGACACGAAGTTGCTCGACCGCGCCAGAGCGGAAAGTATCGCATGCGGCAATCAAGACGCGATAGTTGTTTTGCAACAGGAAGTAGCAAATCTTGCCCAAATTGGTCGATTTTCCAACGCCGTTAACTCCGACTATGGAGATGACATAAGGACGGGGGGATTGCTGTTTACTTGTGGGAGATGTGACTGTGTCGATCTCGCGAAGCAGATCGAGTGAGGATGTAGGGGTGAGTATCTTCCGCAAAGACGACTCCATGGCCAGGCGCAATGCAGCATCCACACTTTGGAAGTTTCCTGTTTTCTTTCCGACAAGTTCCCGCTGCACACCGTCACATAGGCGGACTGCTGCTTCACGCGCCACGTTCTTCTTCAGAAGATGGTCCTCCATAGCCTTCAGGGGCTTCTCCAAATCGGATTCGGTCAAGACTTTCCCTCCCACGATGTTGCGGAAAAGGCCACCGATAGCATTGAATCCTGAGCCAACGAGTCCTGTGGACGTGTTCTTCGCTTTCTCGCTGTCCGCATTCTCTAAGATAGAATGAACCTCATCACCCAAGTCTTTCAGAACAAACTGTCCTTTCCCAGTTCTGTGGCCCCAGGAATCCTGTGCAACAGCTTCCACGGCTGGAGCAGCTGCTTCGTCGCCATCAGCAGGTGCGGAATAGTCCAGAACCGTACCATCATCTTCATCAGCATATCCATCAGCATCCCATTTGCGCATCTTCTTTCCTCCTTTCGGTGTCTTTCCCTTGCGGATGCTCTCATCCCCCGATGAAACGTTTGCGCTCGCGTTCGCCGCTTTGCGCGCACGGCGAGAAACTCGGCCACCAGGTCCTCCTCTAGCGGTCAAAATCTGGCTCGCGACAGGCGTGGTTGATCGAGAAGTATCTGGGGTCTGGGGCGGCGTACCCTCATCAGAGGTCGCCACGCCCGGCGCAGCGTGACGCTGCGCTATATAGGTGTCAGTATATCCTCTTAACGCATGGACTAAAAGCACATACCTTGAAGAAGGCCCGGCACAGATGGGGGTGGAGGGCCACCATGTTCCGATGAGACAAGCGGGTCTTTCTTCTGTTCCGCACTGGTCACGACACCCTCTGAATTAATGGGCGCCGAATTGTCTTCAAGCTCCCTAACTTGTTGTTCGAAATATCTGTCAAAGGGATATTCGACCACCCTTGCACGCGTACTCCGTAGTTGATCTTTGTAGATGTCGATGAACAAGGTCGAGATATTGTCCAGAAGTTTGTCGATCCAACCGAGATGCAGAAGTGATTGATACACGGCCTGTGGCGAACTCGAGATTAGCGGCGATAGCAGCATGCTGTAAGAGCAGTACATACCACAAAGATCAGATTAAACTCCTTGACTCTCTTCCACTTCAAGGTATACTTTTCCTTTTTGTACACTGGGTAGACCGCGTTCGCCGCTTGGATCTGGACCTTTTCTTCGATAAAGACATCATTGATAAGGCTGTTGACAACGTGGGCGCCAACGGGGGCGTATGACTTGGACCATAAAACTACCCCGGAGGTAGTGAGAATCTCGAACGCTTCCAACATTATTTCCGAATATGCTTTGCTAAATTAATTGCGTCGTGGTATATATGTACGTAGTACGGATGAGCTGTAGGAGAAGAACAAGAAGATCCGCAGTGTGGGGAAATTATCCTGCGGGCGGAAAAGCCATTTAATTCAATTACTGAGCTCGAACTTCACCACCTCCCCAAGAGTTCAGCCACGTATAAACACCCACTCCGACCAACTATTTCACTCCCCTCCGACTCTGCACAATTTTGCAACATAAACATTCCTTGATTAAAGCTGGACCCTCATTTTGTTTGATTCTCCCTCCCCGTTCTCTCTATCTAGGGAAAACAAAAACATGTACCGCCAGTCCTTCGCTCCGCCGCCAGCACAGTCACCTCCGCTTCATCATCCGGTTCCTCAGCATGTTTCCACCGTCCCTATGATGCGCTCTCCTCCCCCTCCAACATCTCAACAGTCTCAGACGTCTGGCTATGGTAGCAACCCATATCAGCCCGCTCCGGCGCAAGGCGGCAGTGGGACATACGCCCCTGGATTTGGAGGTTTCATCAACGATCCCACTGCGCAAATGGGATTTCAGGTCGGGAAGACCGCTATGATGGCCGGCCAAGAATATATGGAACAGAATGTAGGCGATTGAAAACGCAAGGGCAGGGCGATTGTTCTTTCAACTAACTATCCGTGTTAGCTCAACCGCTACGTTTCCATTCCCGCCCTGAAGCACTATTTCAATGTGTCCAACTCTTATGTATTGAATAAACTCGCTCTGGTACTCTTTCCTTGGAGGCACAAACCTTGGTCTCGTCAGCAAAGCCGCGTCACGGCGGCATCCACTGGCCCCAATGGTCAGATCTCCCATCAGCAATACTCGACCATGTTCCTGCCCCCTCGCGATGACCTGAACTCGCCCGATATGTATATTCCGGTGATGGCTCTCGTCACATATATCCTCCTATCGGCAATGCTGGCAGGGTTTAGAGGCAACTTCCACCCCGAACTGCTTGGTTCGATCACGACCACAGCTATTGCGGTCATCGTATTCGAGATACTTTGTCTAAAGCTGGCCACGTATATTCTTAGCATCAACAATGAGTCGCAGCTACTGGATCTCGTAGCTTACTCAGGCTATAAATTTGTGGGAATCATCATTACCTTGGTGACGTCGGAGATTCTGACTCCGGGAAGAGGCACTGGTGGTTGGGTCGGCTGGGTTGTGTTCATTTACACGTTCCTGGCTAATGCGTTCTTCTTGGTAAGTCCTTCTGACCAGGACCTTCATTCCAAGCCAAAACGACTAATGTATTATCTAGCTTCGTTCTTTGAAATACGTCCTCCTTCCAGACTCGGCGAGTGATGCACGCACGGGATCGATGCACACCGTCGCCCGGTCGCAACGCAACCGTCGCACCCAATTTTTGTTCATCTATTCTTATGTTATTCAGTTTATCTTCATGTGGGTGCTGAGCCGAGAGGGCCCAACTGCTTCGAACGTAGCTGGGTCAGCGTCGTAATTGAGCTATTGGACCCCACTGGATTTGCGAATTACGAGAGACGCCCTCACGAAGAAACAGATATGACATACATCGGTGAGAAAATCGACTCCTGTGGGTGACTTTCGTTACGCATGCTATGTAAAGATGTTAGATAATTCCAGCTGTGTTATTTCATGTTTCAGCATAGGAGCGAATTTGGGCGGATACTCTCTTAATGTTCTGATAGATTCTAGACCATATTTTGCCTACGTAATATGTTCTTGCTTGTCTGAGAGCTATTGATTTGATGAGTACGAGTTACGTCGCCATGCTTTGACAGTCGTGGCCTCTGGAGATAATATCCACATGCTATATTCTAGAGGATGTTTTACTGGTCTAGAACTCTCGATTTTCATGTCCCTTCCCCTCACCCCACCCTCCTCCAAAAAGAAAAAAGCCATATTCGGTCACTGAGCTGAGTTAGGGTTATATATGCTCCAACGGCTGGCGACGTGAAGTTGGGATAGGCCGCAGCATTATTCCTGAACAAAAAGCTATCCACTTTCATTTCGTAGCCACTCTCGCCAAGCTTGATCCTTCAATATCGACCGAACTCTTGCCTCAAGCCATTTTGTATTGCCCCAGAAACCCCATGATGCTTGGAAGCGACACCAATCGACAAGCGCAGTCTCCCAGTGGCGGATCAGTAAGTTCATGGGATAATCGAATTCCTTCATTCCTGATGAGCGACGGGCCAGTAGGGTTTCCCGGTAACGCTCTAGCAAGGCCCTTTCACCGTCGTCCATGAGGAGCTCCTCAGGGATGTCGTAGTCGTTGGTGAGCATATCCAACGGTACAGAGCACGTAAACAACTTGGCAAGATCGCAAACCCCTAAGCCCAATCCAACGTATTGAAAGTCAAAAAAGGCTACCTCATCGCCTGAGCTGGTAGTGAAAAGATTCTCTGATTTTACATCACCGTGAATATAACTTTCATAGGGCCGGCCGCATGGGGTGAGAAAATTAGCCACCTGATCAGCAATCGACAAAGCTGAGCCTTGCGGGGGCTCACAAAACGCAGAAGACCACTCAGAGTCAGTATCTTCTACTAACGAGGCAAGCTCCTTCTGCCGAGTTGCGAGGTAGGTGTAGCCCCCATTTAACCAGAGTTTATCACCACCTGCAGATGGATCAGCTCTTCTTCTTTGCATCTCCTTCAATGGCGGCAAGAGATATCGATCGAGGTCATCTGGAAGCAGTTTCCAAGTATTGGCATGGAACTTTGCCAGCCACTCAATGGCGGCATAGACCTGCTGTTGATTGAGAAGTGCTCTCTTTTCTCCTGCAACAGGAAACTTTAGACGGAGATCCTCCATGATAGTGGCAGTCAAGCCCTGGAGTTCCTGGCTGTTGCCTTGTTGCAAGTGTCCCGTGGAAGCTAAGCAACTTGCAACGGCAACATCCTGGTCCAAAGATGGTGTGATTTCTTGGTAGAAATATTGCTCAACTTCATAGCTGAGCATTTTACGTAGGTGGCCTTCATCGCCCTCGCTTTTTGGGGGCGAGATGAGTTTGAGGATGAGGTGAACGTTACCATTCGCATCCTCCTTCAGGTTGGAGGTTCGAGTGGTCTGGTTTGCCGAAGCTCTCGCCGTGATTGCGCATATATGGCCATAGCCTGCCCAGAGGGTCTGAAGGACCCTACAAGAAACTAGTTCGAGACCGATGGACGAGAGTAATGCCTCGGCAACAAGCTTGGCTTTGGCAGGAGACATGGTATGGGGACTGGGGTGGCATTTGACTATTGTACGGCTTAGATTGAAGCTTTTGAGAATGGACATGCAGTGACGATCACGTTATTGTTTACCGCCTTGAAGATTTACGCATACTCATACAGATACAAAGGTTACCAGGCAATGGTGCAATTCTCAGAAATTCATATATCATTTTCATGCTAACTATGTATGCTATCAAAGTCCAGGGTATGTAAGACCTATAACGTCGAACGTTAGACAAAGATTCCGAAGATAAAACGGGATCAAATTGTGAGATTGAAAATGTTCCATCAGAGATCTTGGTGATGAGGGTAATATCATTGCCAGAAGCATCAATTACTATCTAGGCAGTGCAAAGTTGTCTTCCTCGGAACATGGGCATTTGAAAAAAAAAAAAATTCCGAACGTACCTATTCCAAACTGTGATAGCTTGTTGGAGAAGTAATGATCGATATGAAAACCTGCTCAAAGTCTTTTGATATGTTAGCCACGATTCCATATATAAGATGGAGTGATAACAATCAAGTGAAGTTATAAACACGTATCAGAATATGTAAGAAATTAAATATCATACTTCAGTGCTGTATCGAAACTCCGGCGAGAGCTTCACAGACACCGGGTCAATCGCAAATTACCGCATCATACAAGTGTGAAGAGGGAAGAAAGAAGGAAAAAACCATGCTATACATACCAGTGTGATTATGCTGAAGACTGTTGACAGTTAGTACGAGACCAGCTGATCGTGAATCATTGCCCAAAACAGCATTATGTTTTGATGGAGAGAGAGAAATGAAAAGCTGAAGCTTTTACTTTGCAGGAACAAAAGAAAAAAAAATCCACCAGAGAAAATGAAGCTTAAATGCAACGGGATCGGAAGCGGAAGAATAGGAGGCTCCGAAGGCGGCGCTAAGACAACGAAGCAGCCCTAGTCCGCACCACAGGTCCCATCGACGGGCTCCGACTGGCTGTTAAGCGAGAAACTGTGGGCAACGCCGCAAGACCGAAATTCGCGACTCCAGCAGCCAGAGCGAACTTGTGCGTTTCGGACGACCCTTCGACAACCCCGACCACTTCGACAACAAATTCCTCCACCGACCTCCCGGAGTCTGTCGACCGTGAGTGATTGATGCGCCCGTCTATCGTCCCAGTAGAATCTGTTATACTGAGACCGTCATTTTTGGCAATTTTTTTAGGAAGCCTTCGCCATGGCCGATATCGATATCAAGATCGCTCAATGGAAGCTCGTTGAGATTGGCCGTGTGGTGCTGATCCGCCGCGGCCCCTACACCGGCAAGCTGGCCACCATCGTGGAGATTGTCGACCACAGACGTGTATGTTTTTGATCCGAGCGAGATATGGACAGCCGCGATTAGGATGGGCAAAGAATACTTGGGGATGGACATGATATTGACCAAGTGTCGCAACGAAATAGGTTCTGGTTGACGGTCCTTCCACCGAGGAGAACAAGATCGTCCCCCGTCACGTTCTTCCTCTCGCCCACGCCACCCTCACCCACTTCGTCATTCCCCAGCTTCCCCGTGCTGCCGGTACCGGCCCCGTCAAGAAGCTCTGGCAGAAGAGCGAGATCGACAGCAAGTGGGCTCAGTCCAGCTTCGCCCAGAAGACCGAGCGTGCTGAGCGCCGGAAGAACCTCAACGACTTCGAGCGTTTCAAGGTCCTGCGCCTCCGGAAGCAGGTACGTGGATGGTCCCCATTGATGGTTTTTGGAACGATGAAACTAGGGCTAGGAACATATATTGGACCTTGCGCTGGGATTGGTCGATGAGAATAGGATGGAAGACTGACATTATGGACTTTTAACAGGCTCGCTTCGAGGTCCAGAAGGCTCACGCCAAGCTCAGGGCGGCTGCTCCTAAGTCGTAGATGGTTTACTTCATGAGGCTCGGTGCATAGTGTGAAGGGAGTGCCTTTGGGACGGTTTTACATTGCTGAGGGTTTATTTGGTTTCAGCAAAAAAGACGCTGTACGCATTATCATTGGCAGCATAAAATGATTCGAGAACCTTGATATCCTGACCAAAGAGGTTACGCTCGTACGTCACAGAAGACGGCACACCTTTCTACTAGTATTAAGGAGGCTCCGGGTTTACTTATCTTGACATCAGCGGGCCATGCCTTTTTAATGGAAATTGGGGAATGATCCACAAAAACCATGAAGGGAAATCAAGAAAAAACAAAAAACAAACGTAATTTTCATGACCAAGCGCTTATATTTAATTTCGTTGTATTTTTGCGATTCTAGAATTGAAATAGAGCAATTCCGATAAATTTTGTCGGAATATGGTCATGTAAAAGTTGGGGATATACATTCATTCGTTCATTGATTCATACATACAGACAGAACATTAGAGTCATAGATACATAGTTCGTACTTGAGTCGCTTGTGTGTCCCGGCGTCTGGGGGGGGGTGGGAAACTCGTGAGGGACCCAATCAGCTCGCTAACGATTTTCGGCAGCCATGACATTCACACAGCTTTGCGCCTTTCCACCTTCAACCAGACCAAAAAAACCCCCTCATCCACCACAGTAATCTTTTCTGTGTCTAGGTACGTTATTATTGTATCTCTGGCCGTCAAGATGATTTTTACGCTCGGAACTGGTGAATTCCTGCAGTTTTCGTGGGCGGGACCCTCCGGTTTCGTGGGCCACAATTCGAGCCTCCAAGCGACCGAAACAGTCCTAGAGTGCGAATTGCTGACCCTCGATTTTATAGCCCTTTTAGGCTCCCCCAATTCACAAAATGGCCGACCCCCGTGTTGAAGAGATCGTTGAGGAGGAGACTCCCAAGCAGACCGTTGAGGATGCTGGCAGCGACTCCGAGTCTGAGGCTGGCGAGGAGGCCAACATTCCCGCCGGTGCCGCCGTCACCATCCACTCTCGTAACGAGAAGAAGGCTCGCAAGGCCATTGGCAAGCTCGGCCTGAAGCACGTTCCCGGCATCACTCGTGTCACTCTCCGCAGACCCAAGAACGTATGAATTCGACCTACCCCGCCTTCGTCCAATGCTCAACAGTCCCTGTGCTCTAGTTGGCGATGAGCAGCATAGATGCATGAATGCAGAGGCTAATATGTCTCTTACAGATCCTCTTCGTCATCAACCAGCCCGATGTCTACCGTTCCCCCTCCAGCAACACCTGGATGTATGTCTTCCTCTGAAATATGAACATGGGATGTATTCGTTGGCTTACACGTTGAACAGCATCTTCGGTGAGGCTAAGATCGAGGACTTGAACTCCCAGGCCCAGGCTTCCGCTGCTCAGCAGCTCGCCGCTGCCGAGGCTGCCGCCGGTGAGCACGCTGGTCACGATCACGAGCACGAACCCCTCGGTAGCAAGGTCCCCGAGGCCGAGACCAAGAAGGAGGAGGAAGAGGATGATGGTGAACCCGTTGACGAGAGCGGCCTTGAGGCCAAGGACATCGAGCTCGTCATGGCTCAGGCCAGCGTGTCGCGCAAGAAGGCTGTCAAGGCTCTTCGTGAGAACGACAATGATATCGTGAACTCCATCATGGCGCTCAGCATATAAGCGCTGCCCATTTAATTTCGCGCTATCAGTGGCTGATGTCTCTTAGCCCTGCTGGCAGGATGGCTTTGGGTGAGAGGTCAGGTTGATATCCCCTGGGATGCATGCTCTGTCAGGCCCTAGTGTAAATCAAGAGTTCAAAACAAAAAAAGCAGAATTGAACGACCCAATGCTTCCTCAAATTGTCAGTAAATCTCTAGATGTATCTTTTTCCCAATATTGCAAAATTTCTAGGAGTAGGACTTGGATCCATTGTATCCATATATATATACAAAGGTCAATAAATAGGGCCTTGAGGCTTATACATACACTGTACTCATGTTTCTTGGCTGTATTCGTTTGTGTTCGGAACACGGGAACCCATCGGTCACGTGAGAGACATCCCCATTCCAAACCTTTGCCGAGTTGATCCTCACTCCCGGAACCTCAGTCTTTGCACGTTGAACTCCCCCCTCCCACCGATATCCCTCCAATCCACACTTCAAAATGGCCGCCGTATGTCAATTTCGCCCTGGTGCTTTGGTTATGGTTGGTTGCAGAAAAATTCAAGTCCGCTAACAGTTCGTGTACAGCGCAGCGCCGCTCTTAAGATTGACTGGGTCAAGGTGACCAGCTCCCTCGGCCTCCGCGGCCAGACCGCTGCCTCTCTCCAGGCTTTCAAGAAGAGGAACGATGATGCCCGTCGCAAGGTTCAGCTTCTGTCCGAACAGCCCCAGACCATCGACTTCGCCCACTACCGCAAGGTCCTGAAGAACCAGGCCATTGTCGACGAGATCGAGAACCAGTTCAAGACCTTCAAGCCCGCCACCTACGATGTTTCCCGTCAGCTGAAGGCCATCGATGCTTTCGAGAGCCAGGCTGTTCAGAGCGCTGAGGAGACCAAGGGCAAGGTTGAGGCCGAGCTCCGCAGCCTTGAGAAGACTCTCGAGAACATCGAGACTGCCCGGCCATTCGATGAGCTCACTGTGGTATGTTTTGGCTTGGGTGGATTGTGTATGCCAACTTGGCAGGGGTGTAGACATACTGACCCGTTTCTCTTTCTTTTCTATAGGATGAGGTTGCCTCTGCCCAGCCCGAAATTGATGAGAAGACCGCCTCTATGGTCAGCAAGGGCCGCTGGATGCCGGCTGGTTACAAGGTGAGACCATCTATATTCGAATGTACGGTTATACGCATACTAATACGCGTCCTCACTTTCAGGAGCGCTTCGGCGATATGTCTGTTGTCTAAACTATCAGCATTATCTGTCATTTTACGCCTCTTTTCTCCTTCGACCAGTGTCATCACACGATGGGATTTTCTTTTGTCAAGCATGTTGGCCAGCTAGGATACCCTTTGCGTCTGGCAGTGTGAACTTGGTTGTGGGACGTGTATAGAAACAATGTGCAATTTAGAAGATGGTTTCCTACATTAACCAACAGCCTTGTTCTCTTTTTTTTATTGCTTCCGTAAACGATGTTCAACCCGTCGATGAATACTGCGAGGGAGTCCTCTTCTATTCTATAGCACTAGTGGATTGAAAATTCCTACCATCTGGTCTTCTCTATCGCACAGCTTATGAATATCTAGTAAGCGGCAAGTATGCTTGGAACGATGTTCCACGGTAGGTACAAGAGGTCAGGTCTAAATATATTCTACGGATATGAATACGCGAGAAGATTTTACGTATACACCAGTCCAATGTTTCCAAAGCGATTACTGCTTTGTCCGACAGAAACCTGATGTTGGGACCCCAGGGAGTTGTTTAGTTCCGCCTTTGGCGGTTGAACCTCAACTACTGACCTTTACCGATTCCTACGCGTCACGCCCGACTTCCCTAATTACACTTTATATCCCAGCGCTGCTGCGTAACGCGCAGGGGTAAAGTGAGTCACGGCGCTTAATTGCACCACTGTATATCACACAGCTTATCTAAATTCTCCACTGCTAGGAACAAGTGATCTGAGCCCCGCATCTCTTGCGGTCCGGAGACTGGCTGCTGTGAGCGCCCATCCTGGTATTTGCCCTGTGATCAGACTTGAGGCAATTCATCTGATTGCTTGCCAGCCTTGTGGTTTATTTCCCACAAACTGTCCGTTGATGACCGGTCAGCTGCGGGCAAAAGATATGACGAAAGGAGCTTTATCCCATCCGTCTCTTGTTTTATAGAGACCACAGAAAGACAAGACTTCGATGAGCACCGGTTGGATTCTATCAGAGATCCACTGCCCGCCTAAGCTTTTTTAGAACGGGTCCATCAGGCAGATGAATCAACTGTCACCACCGGGTCAGAACCGGTGTCATCTCGAAAATCTACCCGTGGAGATTATTCAGGAGATCTTCTTCCACTGCCTTGAATTCAATCTCCCACGCGCCTCTCTGTATATCTCCAGGGTTCTTTCTGATCCCACGGTCTACACTTGGCTTATCCGACTCGCCTTCAGCAGCGCGAACGAGAGCTCAAAGAGTGGTTTCTTTACTCCAGACTTTTTACCGCCGCCTCTGAGCTTCTTTGCGCTCTCTGAGCATCAGAGAAGGGATCTTCAAAGTGAAATCCTTGCTTCTCGTTGGTGCACACTACCCTTAATACGCAAATGCCAAAGGGAGTACGTGGAACATGCCATTCGCCGCAAATGTCGAGATCTAGACTTGGTCCCTGAAGATCACTATGCTCTAGCCAACATCAACGGTCGCTTCAGTAACCTAGAAAGTTGCGACAAAGGCTGGGGAGGATGCCGCAGTAAAGGCGATTTGATCCTGAAAGCTCGAGACCGAAACACCGACGTAGAGTACAAAGTCGCAGTATGGTTTCATTTTGGGGCGTTACAAGTCCGCAAGCCCAACAAGCTAGTCACCGACCTCGATCTCTTTCGCCTTCCGTGCTGCTTGCCGGAGCTGCCAGCTCGCATGCCAAACAAACTGCTCGGCCCACCTTGGACCGACACGAAGCTTGAATTGCTCCAATTGCTCTCTATGGACGCGTACATCGATGCAGACGACACCTTCACCCGTTCGCGGCGTATCCTCCGCCAGGTCATCCGGGACCGTGATTTCCCGACCTTCCAGCGACTCGTCAACATGCACATCCGCTGCCAGTGCTATAAATACCCTGTGCGCTGGCCTGTCCTCCCAAACCACTTCCAGGTAGCATTGAAGTACGCGGACGAGCATGACGATCCATTCCTCAAACTACTAGTCGAGCAACGATGGGATGATATCCCTTCAAATCTGCTGCATCTCAAAGACCAATTGATGTCTAAAGCGGGAGCGAGCCATATGTGATAACATCTTTAATCAGCATGCACTTCTATTAATAAAATCCATTGCTATAATACACATTTGGGGAATAGAACTGAAAACACAAAAGCTGATAGAAACCAAAGACGAAACATCAAGCGTATCCATCGTAACTCATAGCGCGCCGCGATTCACAATTTTAGATTCTGGACCGCCGTGTTCGCGTTGTTCCTCTCCTCCTTCGTCCACAGTAGCCGCAAGTCAGGCAGGAGATGATCACATCAAAGAGGGTGACGACGCCGTCGATAATCGCTTTGCAGACCGCGCCGATCGTATTGACGATACCCATGAGACAGGCACCGATGGCATGGAAGACGCTTTGGATCTGTGATCGGACGTTAGAATATTTTTTTCTGATCAGGCCAGAATGAAGGGGAAAGAGGAGGGAATCATACACAGGACACAACAGCACCCATCTTGAAAAGATATCAATGGTTAAGTCACTAGGTTGTTCTTGGTTTAAACAAAACACTGAATGGAGTAATGTATTGGTGTTTTTTCTTTCGTGGTAGAGTATAATATGTTTAAATTGGTCTGACCATAAAATCCCCCGAGCCCAGAATAGCACGAGATATATATACTATTTACATCCTCCGCCCCCAAGAATGAATTCACCACCACGCAACACTGACAATGATGTATGTCACCAAACAGCAGCGCCAACACTCGACAGCCCTTACTGCGCATACTAAATCCATCGCCCATCAGATTGCCATCTTGACCGCCATTTTCGTCATACTGACATGGAACCAAGAATCCCGTCCTGATTCTCGCCCGCCGAATCAGGCAAAGACACGAGGATCATTACCTATTGATCGGCTGGTGACTGAATCCGCATTCGCCACCTGGCAATTAAACTCTTCTGGTGTGAATCTTATTGTCGTTTTTATTATTCTTATTATCTGGAATGACATTCGTTCCTTGAAAAGCGTTTGAGTTGGGTCTGACGTCATGTGCCAGTAGTGAGCAGGATGACTAAGGTAGGGCTTGTCAGGTGGCTGAACAGCCCTATGGATTGGTTCCTGAGGAGCGGAAATGCATCTGTAAGTGTTGCCGCTTTAACCCCATGACCTGTGGACATACATGGACACCTATGTAAGATACCAGGAACTGAGATACAGTGATAGATTAGATTACACTGAGGCAATTGTGTTGAAACCTATATCTATTCTCACGACGTTGTATGTACTACATAGTCCAAGCTGCTATGATACTACACGTCACAATTGAAGTTGGCATCCCTAGTTGTTGTAGCAGCACTGCTCAACTACTAAAAACGGGAGAAAATTGAGAACCTCAGGCACCTAGAGTTTTTGTCTCTCGACCCACATCATATCAAACGTTGAATCTAGCAAATAAAAATACATGCGATCAACAACAACAAACTCCCGACCCGCCATGCCCGATAACCTCCCCTCCCGTCCAATGGCCTGCGACAACAAAAACTGAGCGACAAAACAACCCGCTCCGCGCCGCCGGGCATGCTCACGCCGATCCGAGTGCGCGGCCGTAGAAAAAAACGCCCTGCTCCTACCGAAGATGCAGGACCTCAACCCAAGCGCTCAAAAGGCCTCGGTGGGCGACCGTTAACGTCGTTCGCCGAACGATACAGCTCTTCCCAAAGCCAAGCCATCAGACGCGCGCAACGTCTAATCGCAAAACCGCCTAAACATCCGCGCAAGAAACTCAGCCGGCTGGAGACCCTACCGGTGGAACTGATTGAGAAGATCTTCCTACATTCGCTGAACGTCAATCTACCCCGGGCGTCGGCGTCCCTCGCCGCAACGGTGTCGAGCGAGCGGATCTACCGCGCTTTGATACTTCTGGCATTCTGGAACGATGTCCCCTCCTCGACGGGCCCGTTCGATGCCGTCTCCGCGACGGCAATTGCGAAGACCCTGAGGCCGTTGGATTATATTCCGCTTGACCTCAACGAGCGCGGCGCGTTGCAGAGTGCCATTTTGCGGTGTAAATGGTGCACAGTGCAGCGGCTACTGAGCCGGTTCCCGGATCTGATGGGCCTCAGTATTCAGCGATATTGGTTCAGTGCAGGAATCACGATGGCAGAAGACCAAGAGGAGAAGTTGAGACGGTTCCTTGTGCGCGAAGAGGACGAGGACGAGACCCGCAATTTCGAAGGCACGGATAAAGGTAATAGCCACTACACACTGTCCGTGTCACCGCTCGTGTCTGTAACAGTCACCTGCCACGAAACGGAGACTGTGCAGACGCACCGCATCCTCGGTATCACGGAGTTTCCGGAACGACTCCTCAGGGGCGAAAACGGGTTCACGTCAGAGACTATCGCCTACCTCGAGACGCTTCGACTCACGAGCGGATTCAATACTTCAGAGCTTATGGAAACGCATGTTTCTTTGTCGCGCGATGTCCTGCAGAAGGGTATTTATGCGGCTTTGGTAGAACAGAATTCTGAGGCACTTACTTCCTTACTCAAGATAGATGAGTATTATTTCCGGTGTAGGAATACGAACGTCGCGGTCACCAATAGTGTGCCGTATACGATTCCAGCGGAGCATTTTCGTACAGCTGTGCGGGTTGCGCGCGATGAGCCGGCACTGTTTCAGCTTCTTGTCCGCGCCAGTGCGGAGTCTGTGCCGGATGATTCGGATATCACGCAGTGGGCTATGGATCTAGATAATTCGTTTGGACGGTGGCTTCTTGATCTTATGTTGCAGCTGCCGCAGCGGATTGAGGCGGCGAATGCTAATCCGGCTGAAGGGGCGGTGTTCTATCTAGGGAGAGCAAATGGACAGGTAGAATTGGCGAGACGGTATTTGAATGAGGTTTTGGGGGTGGAAGAATTGGGGAGTTGGATGGAAGAAACTTGTCATGATTTTGAGAGCCAGTGGAGGTCTCTATAGAGACTACTTATTACGCACGGCATGGGTGGATTATCCTATCTTGTTTTCTACCATGTGTATTATATGATATTGTACATAGAACATACATTCAATGTCGCTGGTGACATTGCTCAATTAATAAAAATCGTATAACCTAACTTACATGTTCTTCAACAGCCTTAGTATACCAGTAACTCTTCCGGCCAGAGTCAACTGATATCCTGTTTCAACGACGCCCTTACACATTTCCCAAGCGCCGGTCCCATTCTGACGACTATCATCTCCCTTGCAGATAGGATAATCCACGCGTGGCGGGATGCGAGTCGCCATTAACTTGGGGAACCGGTCGACGCAGAGGGACTTGATGTTGCTCACACCACGCAGTCCTTCTTCTCCCGCAAAGCGACCGTATCCGGATCCCTTGACTCCACCGAAAGGCAGCTGCACGGCATAGTAGCTTCCAAAATCGTTGACAGATACCATTCCCGCTTTGATGTTTGAGACGCAGGCTGCGACGTCAATATGGTTGTAGCCGAAGACGCTAGCGCCGAGGGCGTATTCCGTTGAGTTTGCGATAGCGATAGCGTGGGGTACTGAGTCGGCGCGCATGAGGAGAAATACTGGGGCGAAAAGTTCGGTTTGAGCGATCCGCATGGAAGGTGTTACGTTCGCAAGGAGAGTGGGCGCAAAGTAATGACCATGAGGATACTTGGGGTGGTTGACACGTTTTCCACCGCAGATAAGGCTCGCGCCTTGTTGGACTGCGTCGTTGATCAATGATTCCAGGCGGTCGAAAGAGGCTGGGGAGATTAAAGCGCCCATGTCTGGAGCGCCAGGTTTCTGTTGAGGATCTTCGGGTTTGGATTCAAGGAGGACTGAACCAAGACGAAATGACTTAATGCGTGAAGACACATCATCCAGAAGTTTGTCGTATACTCCAGGCAAGGCAATGACTCGCTCAACACCAATGCAGTTTTGCCCAGCGGATTGAAAGACACCTCGCATGAGAATGGACGCGATAGACGAGATCTCGCTCACTGTTCTGGCATCGTCCAGAATGACGGCAGGGTCCTTGCCACCCAGTTCAACAGTCACTGGAGTCAGTGCCTTTGCTGCTGACTCGCAAACCTTGTGCGCGACCGGCCTTGATCCAATGAAGGTCAACTGAGCGATGTCCGGATGTGAGGTCAAGAAATCTGCTACTTCAGGCAAGCAGACAACGCTTTGCACAAGATCGCGAGGGTGACCGCATGCCGAAAGAGCGCCTCTCACGACTTCCAAAAAGAACGCCGAGGACCATGCAGTTTGCTCCGATGGTTTTACAACCACACCGTTTCCTGCAAAAATACCACTGATAATTGGACCGATGAAGTTATGCAGGGGATAATTCCAAGAGACGCAGGCCGACACCACACCAAGAGGCTCATAAGTGACCATGTTCTTCTTGTACATCATCAGGAAATTCGTGGGTCTCGATTCGGGCGTCAAAGCCTTCTCGCCGTGATCAATTGTCCATTTCAGCTTCTCTGCTGTTACAAGGATTTCTCCAAATGACGCGTCGACTTTAGTCTTTCCAGAATCCAGACAACAAGCGGTGACAAGTTCTTCCTGATGCTCGAGCACATATCTGTTGTTCAAATGGGTCTCAGTTAGGTACAGTTTCTGGCCGCAGCAATCGAGGCTATAGATGCAACATACTTAAGCAATGTCCGCAAAACCTTCCTCCTTTCAGCGAAACTAGTCCGGGCCCATTCAATCTGAGCCTTCTTCGCTGCTTGGATCGCTCGGTTGACGTCGTCAGTTGTTGCAGGTTTGATTCCGTTGCCTAGTATTCTTCCATCTGCAGGACAATAGCTTAAGATAATCTTGTCATTCCACGACTATAAGAGAGAAAACTAAAGTCAGCCATTGGCACTCCTCGAAGAAAGACAAACATGAAGACAAGTAAACCTACCCCTCTAAGTTGACCCTCTAGCACCTTTTTCTCCTCCCCCTGAACATCTTCCCACGCTTTACCCTTCCAATTGGTACGGACTTCGGGTGGAATTGGCACGTTAAATAGCACGGCAGCTTCTTTTCTTCCCAGGATGTAAATGTATCCTAGGTATATCGCACCGAGCGAGACAAGCGCGACACTGACCAAGGGAACTTGATCGCGGAGAGTTTGCGCAAATGGAAGAAGAGCTGGAGGGATGTACGGGGTCAGGGCCTCCATTTTGAAATCCAGACAGCTGAAATTGAGCTCCAGGAATCTGTCTGGAAGGTTTCAGGAGGCGGGCGAATGTGGGAGACGGAGATGCGCAGCGGAAGTGGTCCGATTGTTTTATCAGGCACTCCGATAGGGGTGCACGTGCCACCCATACTATAAAATAGTCCATCAGGCAATACATTTCCTTTCCCTTGCTTATTATCGTCTTGTAGGTTGAGCAAAGCATGTACTCTATTTGAACTGGTCTCCATACATGCACCTATTGTCTTACTTTTGAGATACACAAGGTTCCCCATCAGCAGAAATCTATCTATCAGATTGTCTATTTACATTGAAACGTGCTAAATCTTTCGAACCATCCTCACGCCTTCTCACTACGATGCTGCCGGCCAGTGCTCTTACGCTTGACAGGCGGCGAGGTCGCGGGTTCTCCCTTTCTCTTCCCGGTCCTTTTCACTAGGTGATCAATGACGCAGCCTTCGTCCCACCCGGCGGAAGATTGTCCAGTTATTGCTCGGCATCTTGGACAAGTCTTTCCATGTCGGATGAAGAGCTGATGAAGAGAGTACTTGAGGTGATTTGGAATCCGCACCTCGAGGTGGCCGAACGCCGTGATCTCTGTCGCCTTGTCCGGCGGTACCCAGCCGAGCCATTTGCAGATGCGGAAGATGTGGGTGTCAACCGCGAAGCACGGACGCTGTAGGCAGAAGAGCAGGACACAGGCAGCTGTTTTAGGTCCGATCCCGGGGTACTTGACTAGTTCCTCCATTACCTGTTCTGTGTTGAGGGTGTGGAGATGGTTAAGAGACAGGAAGTGTTGGTCTGCACATGCGATCTCGTACTGTTTGCTGTTTTCAGACTTCGGCATGAGATCTGACGGTCCAGCGTCCTCGCCTCTTACTAGGATTTCCCGACGTTCCTGGTTTTCCGTGTGTACCATATCTAAAATGGCCTTGAGGTTCTTGCTCTTGATATCGGCCAAACCGCCTCTCTTGATAGCTTCAAAAACATCTTTAAGTGGCGCTTGACGAACGGCATCCCAGTTAACACTCCCTTTGCCTATCCCCTCGTGGAGGATACCAAACTTCTGTACCAGCCCATTGAAAGCCAGCGCAGAATTGTTTCCCGACGTGGCACCACTAAGCAAAGTTCGAATAAGCGCATCAAGAACAGAGGGAACCTCTCCACAACCCGTTACAGTCAGAGACGGCTCTGGTATGGTAGTGGGGGGAGCAATCTCTCCATGTACGCTGGAGAGTAGCCTATTAACCTCTTCGCAGGCATCGGGGGTTGGATGGGGCCAATCTGGGAACGGAGTAATCCCGGGTGTTAGACGATATGGATTGGCCTTCTTGCTTTTACCTGTTGACACCGATCTTGGTGTTGTTGTGGCTTTCTCAACAGTCCTTTTCAGTTCATTCGAAATAGTGTCTATCACCTCCACCTTGACCCCTGATGATAAGGCGCTGGTCTTGTACTTTGGTTTAACCGATGAACCCAAATTATGGGGTAACTCATTCACAGCATTAACCTCTGACGCCGGACGTTTTGTCTTGCGCCTCTTGAAAGTAGACCTAGTCTTTGAATTGTTTCCAAGAGAAGACGACTGTTGGCCGGGTGATTCATTTTCCAAACTGAGCGGTTTAGTGGCGAATTCTTGCTCTGACATCTTTATTGCAGCTGCCAATGATGTAGCTTCTTTGGCAGCGGCGGACCTTGTTATGCGACGCTCCATGAGAATCGTGCGCCACCGAGAAGTTGCTAGTATTAAGAGTAGTAGTGGGGTTGCGCTTGGTGTTGACGACACAACTAAGTTTTCCCGCCAGGTACCACTAATGTTCTAAGTTATGGCTATAGATATGGACATAGAACGTAAATTGGGTGATGCAGTGGGAGGGAGTCATTTATTGGATATGGAAGTCCAGTTATACTGAATCTGGTGAAAGACATCACCTTCACGTGATCGGGTTAAATTACTTCCGTATCATCCTCACTGAAGCACTTGCTATTAACTGCCAGAAGCAAACTTTGTTCGTCATAAAAGTATAAAGTCTATAGGTCATGTCGTGCATACAAAAGGGTATCTGGATCCCTTTGCTATTGCGTTGCGATAACCATCACCAAGCAGATAGCCTTTCGTTCTCTTTAATCAACCGGCCACCAACTCCAGGACTCCAGATGATATGAATATACGGTCCATAAACTCATCAGTGATCATGGGTGATCGCCCATGTTGTGGATGCTAATGTCCATCCGGTCTTTGACCTTGGGATGCTCTTCGCTCTCCTCGGGTTTGCGGGTGCTGCAGAGGCTGACCTGTGGCACTTCAGACTCCCCCGGGGTTGATGCCGGAATGATGTTGCCGCGAGCATCCAATTTGACGCCGTTGGCAGCAATCTGAAAATCCTTTTCACTAGCGAAACCATGAGTTACGGCTTCCTTAGCCCGGTCCAAAGCCTTGATCTTGCGACCTTCGCCTCTGATCTTTTCCAGATGATCGAAGTACCCATCGGAAACAGGAGTGACGTAGTCACCACAGAACACACCGACTTCAAAGTTCTGCGGCTCGGCCAACCCATTCTCCTGGGCAATCTCCGCACAAGCGCCTTTCAGGTCAGACAAGGTCTGGTAGATGACGCTGTCCGCGCCAATGTGCTTGGCGATCTGCTCGGGGTCACGGTTATGCGCAACCAACTCGTTAGGCGACGCAAGATCAATACCATAAATATGAGCATGTCTGTGGAGATAGTTAGCAACGTGTTCATTACTCATAGATTGATGTGGATCACTTACGTGATCTCCGGTGCGCAACTGGCGAAGTAAACCTTCTTAGCGCCAGCCTCCCTCGCCATAGTCACAATTTCCCGACTGGTTGTTCCTCGCACGATGCTGTCGTCAACCAGGAGGACATTTCGGTCCTTGAATTCTGCTTGCATAGCATTCAGCTTGCGGCGAACACCCTTCTGTCGGGTCTTCTGCTCGGGCATGATAAATGTCCGGAAAACGTAGCGGTTCTTTACGAAACCTTGACAGTACGGGATGTCGAGATACCGAGCGACGGCTGCTGCGGACGTCGTGGAAGTCTCAGGGATAGGGATGACAACATCAATGTCCTTGACCACTTCCGGTCCAAGGACATCAAGAATCCTGGCGGCAAGGCGATCGCCCATCCGTTGACGGCTACGGTATACGCTAATGCCATCGATAACGGAATCAGGACGCGCGAAGTAGACATACTCAAAGATATCAGGAGCATAGGCCTTCTTCGGGGCGACTTGGCGGAACACAGGCTCGCCGCCCTTTTCAATGATGACTGCTTCACCAGGTTGAATGTCACGGATGTTAGTGAACCCAAGCTGGTGCAGAGCAACAGACTCGGAGGCCATCATATAGTCCGTGCCTTCGCCTTCGGCGGAAGGCCTGGAACCAAGAACCAAGGGACGGATGCCATAGGAGTCACGGAAGCCGACGAGACCAAAGCCTGTTCAGGTTAGCATTCTTATTCTGAATTCCAGAACTGAGATTGGCTGAATTACTTACCAGCTAGCATAGCGGTGCATGCCCAGCCACCTTGACATCTCTCATACATCCGGCTAAGACTGGCAAAGACATCATCCTTGTTGACCCGCGCCTTCTTGGTTTCGCTCAACTCATCAGCGAAGACGTTGAGCATGAGCTCGCTGTCACTATCAGTGTTGATGTGACGGTGAGCCTCAAAATCCAGATATCTCTTGAGTTCCGGAGCATTAATCAGGTTGCCGTTATGGGCCAGACAAATGCCATACGGACTGTTGACATAGAAAGGCTGAGCCTCAGCATTCGCACTGCTTCCGGCTGTAGGATATCTCAAGTGACCGATGCCCATGAATCCCGGAAGGTCTGCCACCCTGGAACCGTCGTGGAAAACCTTGGCCGCCATGCCGTTTGACTTCAGCTGGTAGATACGACCACCTGCAGCACAGGTGGCGATTCCAGCAGCATCTTGACCTCTATGTTGGAGCAGGTATAGCGCCTCGTGCAGGTCAACGGCGGCGGAAGACGACGGGTTCGCCTGGATCAGAGCAATGATACCACACATCTTGTGAATGTGATCGGATTTCTAGCGGATGCTTATGATTAGCCAATGCTCTCACGAAAGGATGAGCCGCGAGACAATATGAATAGCATCGAATATAAGATCAGGTCGGATTTTCTCCGCAAAAATGCTTAGGAAGTCTAACATCTATAATAAAAAAAACCGAAATTCATCATGGAAAGGAGGGGTATATTGATTGATAACCAGGCGGGGGATTACACCAGACAACTCACATGCTTGGAAGATGAATCAATTTGTCACACAGACACGCAATGGTGGGGAGACAGAGTTGGAAAAAATGGAACCAGTTTTGACTCTATCGAAACATAACAATAGTCATAGAGAATAAGGAGAGACTTTAATAGGTGACAAATCGTAATAAATCACACCCACGGAGGGATTGAAGGACCAAGTGGTGGCATGGTGAAAGGTTAAAGGAGAGAGAAAGAGTGAGGGAGAGGCAAGGGAGAAGAAGCCACCAGTTTTTATTTCTCTGGTCCTTTCCATTGCCTAGTCCGATTTTCCGATTTTTTTTTTTCTTCGAACTTCTCCACAGTAACGACAGAAAATTTGCGGGTGCCGCTCCGTTAACGGACCGGAAAAATCTCAACAGCCGGAGGGGTTGACTCCTCACGTGTCCACCGATGCTACCCAAAGCAGGTGGTCCCGTGACCAGTTAGTCATCATTCTTCAAATAAATTCAACCTTTCCGGATATGGAAATATAGCCCTCAATCATGGATGGTTTGTCCACTATGTAGACATTTGATGTAGACCTTTCCATGGATGCTTGTAGACAAACCACGATATCATGGGTATATTGAAGCATGGCTAAACACTATATCTTCACAGATTCTTTGCTATTCTTTCACTCCACTTTATGTTTGCTGTATTGTCTTTCTTTGTTTTCTTTCTTTGTGGTATTCACCTCTCTGCTACTCGATGTGACAAGTTGTGTTATATCTCAAACATATGTAGCCTTAGGTCAGCCACCAGTATCAATGAAGATGAATAGTTAAAAGGGGCCATAAAAGCAACTATTGTGTTTCTCTCTCACTTCATCTCATCATACTTAATACTCAATTCCCGATCGTCGTGTTACGTGTCTCTCTCTCAATCTTCAACTCATTCTACAGACACCTCGCCCTTCATTGTCTTAGAGCACCAGACAATATTTCCATTGCATTTGTATACTGAGCTTCATAAGCTTGCTACTTCTTTCATTTCTCATTACCAAGACATTAAGATATCTGCCAAAGATGTCCTCAATCCAAGCTCGTGAGGCATCAATTCTTGAGATAGCGGAACCCAGACCGACGACCCTGGAAGTTTATGACAGTGATACGGATAGTAGCGCTACGCTTGACTACGACTCGGACGGGCTTCGCCATGCGGATGGTGTGGTGATCGTCTCGGACAATCGTCCCCGAGACCCAACACCCTTTTTGCTGAATTCAAATGCAGCCACAAACCTGCGTGAACTAGTGGATCTTACCAACTCAACAGTTCAAACTTTTGATGAGGATGATTACCTTGTGGACGAGGAGTTTGAGTTAGTTCTTCAAAACTGGCAGCTGCATACCCCAAACCCAAGAGTGACAACATCGGCCGAGGAAATCCGTGAGACAACGAGACTCCCTGCTGGGGAAGTATGCATAGATGGCATACTTTATACATCAGGACAGTCACTCGAGCTTTATGACGGGTCCTACCTTAGAATCTGTACAGTTCTTAAGGATAGAACGGATGCAGTTTACTTCAGTGGCCGTCGGCTTCTAAAAACTAGAAATCACGCCGGAACCTACGTTCCTAAAGAGCGAAATGAACTTGTCTGGATTACCAACGTCACAGAAATCATACCGTTCTACATGGTTACGAAGTTTGTTACTATCAACTTCACCAATATTTGCAAAATCAGAGGCGATCCACAGAAAGCCGCGAAGCCCAACGACCTTTGGTGTCGTTTAAAAGAGACGCTAAAGGGCGGAGAAGTTTCGGTGCAATATCTATCATACATCGAAGCTGATGAAGGGCACAAAATTGAACCGGCTATATTACGACAGCTTTGGAGGGGCAAGACTCGAGCTTTTGGCGAAGAAGACCGTCCTAGAGACCGCTCCCCTGTAATTGTGCTAGACAATCCTGATCTTGTCGTTGATCTCACCTGTTCAGAAAGTGTGGAAGATCAAAAGAGACGGCGACAGTATACCTTTGGTGACGGTTTCTGTGGTGCTGGAGGAGTCTCATGTGGCGCTCGCCGAGCCGGTCTTTATAACAAGTGGGCATTCGACAAGTCTAAACACGCAACCTCTACCTATCGGCTTAATTTTGAGCATGCATATTGCGAGCTGAGTGATATCTTCAGCTTCCTGACAAGTGATGACGAGTTTTTGAGAGTCGATGTCAGCCATAGCTCGCCACCTTGTCAGACATTCTCTCCTATTCATACTATAGAGGGTATTCACGATGATGCCAATTCGGCGTGCATCTTCTCTTCCTTAAATCTGATTAAACGCGCCAAGCCTCGAGTACATACGCTCGAGGAAACGAATGGATTGCTTCTGCTTCGTCGGCACCGCGATACGTTTTATCGTGTGATAAATGATTTTATCGAGATTGGATATTCCGTCCGTTGGTGTATCTTGCGACTTCTCGAATACGGAGTCCCACAGATCCGGAAAAGGCTCCTCGTCATTGCTTCCGGGTAAGGAAACCCCGACAGTTGATGGTGCTTACCAAGATACACTGACATCGTCTATAGACCTGGAGAAACTCTGCCGCCTTTTCCGCGTCCCTCCCATGGTCCAGGATTAAGGGAGTACCCCAACATCCATGAAGCAATTTCCAATATCCCCTTTGGGGCGGCGAACCATGACGTACAGGCAGCACTAAGTCGTGGTCTCAACAAACCTCCCTATGATCCCTACCAGGCGGCTCGAACAATCACTTGTGATGGAGGTGATAATTATCACCCTTCAGGTAGAAGGAACTTCACCCATCGAGAGTACGCCTGTTTACAGACGTTCCCCGTAAACTTTCGATTCGGGCGTCATGAGGTCCTAAAACAGATTGGGAATGCCGTTCCTCCTTCGCTAGCTGACGCTATGTATAAGGAGATTATTCGGACACTGCAGGAAACGGATGAGGACGAAGTTCGCCGGAATTTGAGAGAATGACAATGATGACGGTTTCTGTGGCTCCAGGAATTATGTTCTTATCTTATGAATATCAATTCCTTTCGTATCTCGGAACTGGATCAACGGTTGAGCAGAGGATGAGACGTTGATCCGCCACATGCTTGTCCTTTCCGAGTGATAACCGCGGAAACAAGAGAATGCCGTCCGACCGCGGGACTTTTTGTTGGTTTGAAATCATCAACCCCCTCTTTCGGACCTTGCGAATTAGAGAGGCATGGTAGATTCTGTTCCTATTGAATCAGTTAGAAATGAATCTCTGGTAATTTTTTTTTTTTTTTCCAAATTGTTGAGAATCAGTCACCCCTGTCCGGATAGAATTCAATGGATCCCGAGGATCTGATTGATCAATGGACCGTGGGAATTGAGGGTTGATGCATAACCGGCAATAGCCGCGAGTAAACAAAGGCACGGCCTCGGCTGAAGGGTGGTGACCTGACCGTCCATCGTAACTCCAGAGTCTCTTCTCCATTTCTCCATTTTCTGTCGCCCTTACCTTTTTTTCTCCCCTTTAATTTTCTCTTTCTTTTCCTCCTCCTCTCTTCTCCTATTTAAATCATCCCCTACGATCTTCCCTCCTCGAATTGACCTCCCTCTCATATATCATTGAGAGTCAGTGCCCTCTCTTAAACCTCCTACGATCCTATCATGTCTGCTTCGTGTTCGGCGTTGAGACGGCTGACCCACCGGTCTCCCCGCACTTTCCAGTCCCGCATCTCCTCCGTCTCCAGAATCTCATCTGCCACATCCTCCCTTTCCTCCCTTAATACTTTTCGTGCAGTTAACTCGGCCGTTCCTCGAGTCTCTCGTTTCTCAACCATGGCACCTCTTCAGTCTGGCTCTCAGGATGGCGCCCTCCAGAAGCCCTACGATCCCGAAATCCAGGACATGGCAAACTACATTCACAACTACGAGGTCAACTCCGATTTGGCTGTATGTCTCCCTAAATTTTGTTTATTTCGCATACCTAGTTTTCGTAATTTCTCCCCAAATGTGTACAAGATCATTATTTGTCTGACCATAAGTTTTATGACTTTCTGGATTCCAGTATGATACTGCCCGTCTTGTTTTCCTCGATACCCTAGGCTGTGGATTGGAAGCCTTGAAATTCAAAGAGTGCACCAAGCTTTTGGGTCCCGTTGTGGAGGGAACCGTTGTTCCCAACGGAACCCGTGTGCCCGGTACACCGTACCAGCTCGACCCTGTCAATGGTGCGTTCAACATTGGCGCGATGATCCGCTGGCTGGATTACAATGACTGCTGGCTGGCCGCCGAATGGGGTCACCCTTCGGACAACTTGGGCGGTATCCTCGCCGTGGCTGATTGGATCTCCCGGACCAACCGCGCTGGCGGTAATATTGCGGGTGGTAAGATCGTGAAGGTCAAGGAAGTGCTGGAGGCCATGATTAAGGCCCACGAGATTCAAGGTGTGCTGGCACTGGAGAACTCTTACAACAAGGTTGGACTGGACCACGTTGTTCTAGTCAAGGTCGCAACGACCGCTGTGGTTGCTAAGATGCTCGGCCTCAGTGAGAAACAGACTGCGGATGCCATCTCCCAGGCGTTCGTCGACGGTCAGAGTCTTCGGACTTACAGACACTCTCCCAACACCATGTCAAGAAAGTCCTGGGCTGCCGGTGACGCATGCCAGCGCGCTGTTAACCTCGTGCTTAAGGTGCAGAAGGGTGAGGGTGGATTGCACACTGTTCTTTCCGCCCCTGTCTGGGGTTTCTACGATGTGCTGTTCAAGGGCAATAAGTTCAAGTTCCAGCGCCCCTATGGCAGCTACGTCATGGAGAACGTCCTTTTCAAGGTCTCCTATCCTGGTATGTATTCTCGTACTCTGAAATCTTAGATGACATCTAACTATTCTTGTCGCAGCCGAATTCCACTCTCAGACAGCGATCGAAGCTGCCGAGCACATCAACAAGAAGCTCGCGGCTATGGGCAAGAGCGCCAAGGATATTAAGGAAATCACCAACCGCACCCACGAAGCTTGCATTCGCATCATTGACAAGCAGTTCAAGGCGATGGATAACTTCGCGGACCGTGACCACTGCGTCCAGGTAAGCTCTCAGCCGGAAGAAGTTCGGGATGGTTGAACAATGATCTGATTTGATGTAGTACATGGTTGCCACCATGCTGGCATTCAACCGTCTCACCGCCACCGACTACGCCGATGGCTCGGAGGCAGCCACCTCCCCTCTCGTTGAGGATCTCCGTAAGCGCATTCGCTGCGTTGAAGATACTCAGTTCACCACGGACTACCACGACCCAGCCAAGCGTACCATCCCCAATGCCCTCACCGTCACTCTGAATGACGGTACCGTGCTTGAGGAGGTCGTTGTCGAGGCTCCTCTGGGCCACCGCTTGCGCCGCGAAGAGGCCAAGCCCGAGATCCTGGCCAAGTACAAGCGTCACTTGCAGGCTCACTTCGACCAGGCTCGCATCGACGAGCTGCTCGACTTGGGCTTGAACAAGTCTGCCCTTGAGGGTTACGATGTGGACAAGTATGTCGACTTGTATGTCAAGGACAAGATGGTCGCGTCTGCATAGATGAAGCAGAGCCAGTGAAACTAAAATAATGTGTATCTATCGCGATGTTATGGGACTCATGTGATATGCTGCCTTCAGTTAAGTCGATTGACGGCGTATATATTGGCAAGAGGGTGTTTATTCCAAATTAGACAATCGGACTGCTTTTTCCTTTGGTTTAGACGAAATGCGCCCATTAAATTGGTTAGAGAAGAGATTCGAAAGTAGGACAACTGCCATGGAGACTTTTTAGTGGTGCTCCATGAACCATGAACATAAAGGTCTCGCCTGGTTCGATTCTTGATAATATCCGAGTTTTTTGATAGGAATCCGTCCCATTTGATACTTACCATGAAGACCAAGCCTAAAAATATGTAATTCGAACGTCTACACCCATTTCAATCTGCTTAATTTTATCGCGCCTAATGACCGTCCAAATGACGAAAGTCAGATAATTAATCACGACATAGCAACAGTGAACATATAGTGTATCTAGAATGACTCACACATCCCCCTGTTGAAGAAAAACCGTAATAGTCTAGCCAGAATCCAGATAGACCAGGATACAAATAAAAAGGCGTAGAAATGCGACCTCCGGAAATGGCCTCCAAAGCAACGGGAAAGGGATTCCGACGCTTGAACCGGGAATCATTTCCTAATTGAACCCGCAAGCAAAGCACAGCCCTATATAAGGTAGTAAGTACTTCGTACTTCAACTAAACTCTCACCAACAACAACAAAACTCATACCAGTTACCAATCCTGACGAAAACAACTAAATATAAAAACTAAAGAACGAGTCACCATGATCACCGGCCTCGCACATATCAATCTTCTTGTTCCCGAGGGTTCCCTCCCCGAGGCCAACGAATTCTACGTCCAAACCCTCGGGCTCACAGCCCGTCCAGTCCCCCAGGCGCAAGTGGAAACGACGGCGTGGTATGTCATATTATCATTTATTCTCTTCCCTCCTCTTTATTAGAATTTCGAAATTAACATGGCGATTACAGGTTCGACATCGCAGGAGGTCCCCAGCAGGTACATATCGCATTCGGGGTAAACGAATCGCTGGATTCCACGCGTCATCCATGCTTTAAGATTGGATCCCTGGAAGACCTCCAGAAGTTGCAGCAGCGGATTTGGGACCACCATGTTCGTGGAGGACGAGCTGCGCCGAGGGAGGCGGATAAGCCTGGGGAGGCTATTTCTGGTTGGTTTTTCCCTTTCTTTCTTTCTTTCTTTCTTTCTTTCTTTCTTTCTTTCTTCTTCCTTTTTTTTTTTTTTTTCCTTGATGTTAACGTGAGTAGGTGAGATGACCGAGGAGTATCCGACTCGGTTCTTTGCGAGGGATTTTGCGGGGAATAGGTTGGAGTTTAGTTTGTAGTTTGGCTTGGTTTGGTTTTGTTGTTTGCGTGGGATAGATGGTTTATGTGATGATTTTGATGAAGCGATGTGTAATAGAGGATATGATATATGCATGAATTTGATGAGATAGATATCATTTAGTGCAAAGGGACTATTGGAGTAAATTTACATATATACGTAGTTCATGATAGAGCAAAGGTACAGAGTGGACTATAATCATGCATATCATCTCCTGGCCTTCATACACCGGTCTGCACCGGCGGTCTCATGGTCGCCAGAGCAGCAGCTCTCATAACCTCTTGCTCTTCATGTCCGCTTGTATCGCCAAACACGTCGTCGATCTCTTCTAGGGTCTTGCCGCTGGTTTCGGGAACAAAGATAAGTGCCCAGATACCGGCCATGACACACCAGACTGCGAAGAAAATATAGGTTCGATAGCCGAGGTTCTCCATCATGGGAGGCGTAGCAACACCTACGATAAAATTAGAGATCCAGTTGGTGCTGGTCGACAATGCCACGCCCTTCGATCGAGTCGCGTTGGGAAAGACCTCGGATGGCAGGGCCCAACCAAGAGGAGAGTATGTGAGACCGAAAATAAGAATGAATAGAAAGGCCATGGCGACGCAGGCCCAGCCGGCAGCTGTGTGGGCGGACCAGTCATTGCCATATAGCCCAGATAGAATGGCGATGATAATGTACGCGACTCCGGTTGCAAAGCCACCGAAGATGGCCAACGGCCGACGCCCAATCTTATCAATGATCAAGAAGCAGACAAGGACAGTGACTAGCTGTAGGACATTGAAGACGCCCGACAGTATAAGTGACATCTCGCTTGATTGGCCGATTGACTCGAATAATGTAGGCGCGTAGTAGATAAATGCGTTGATTCCAATAAATTGCTGGAAAAAGGCTACTCCACAACCAACGACTGTCCTCCGCCAGCCTTTTCGGCCGAATAGGTCTCGCCAAGCCAGTAGCTGTCGTTTGATACCGTGCTGGCCAGGATGCCTTTTCTCCTGGATTAGCTCTTGAAATTTGACCTCAGTGATGATACCCTGGTATTCAGCTTGTACTCGTACATCGGTTTCTGGCAGGCCTCGGAGCTTGGAGAGACTGGCGAGGCAATCCTCTTGGCGGTTGACGAGGGCAAGCCATCGAGGCGAGTAGGGGAAGAAATGGATGCCAACACCAAGGATTGTTGCACACACCATCTGCAGACCGAATGGTAGACGGAACGAGACCTGGCTATCGATCAAGCGCGTACCGAACGTAATCCAATATGAGATGACGACGCCAGAGACAATGGAGATAGACTCCAACACCAAGAGCGTTCCTCGTAGGTTAGGAGGCGAGATTTCGGAAATGTAGAGCGGGGCACCCTCCATGACCAGGTGAGCGAGGTGAACCAGTTTGTTGGGTAAGGATCGTTCAGGGAATATCGAGAAACCGTGTAACATACCATTGCGAGTGTTCCGACCCCGATGCCTCCAATGGCTCTGCCCGCCACTAACGTAGCGTAGTTTTGCGAGCATGTTTGAATTATGGCTCCGATATCAAAGATCACGACGACTACGGTCAGTGCCCACTTTCGGGAGATTCGATCGGCGAGATAGGGCATGAAGAGACAGCCCACGAATGCTCCAAGCAACAGCATCCCCGTCATTAACCCTTTACCGAAGGCGGTTTCGGCTTGAGGAAAGACCGCGTGGAATTGCTCCATGACATTTATAATGGAGATAACCCCTTGGTCATATCCAAATGAGAAACCTCCAAGGGATGCTAGGAAAGCCGCCCCAAGGACATACCCCGAGCTGACCAGGCCTCGGATGCCATCGGGACCGTAGGCTGGTGTCTCTTGTAGTTCTATATCAGGTTTGATAGCAACGGTTTCGTGATGCTCCGAAGTGGAAAACCCTTCCGAAAGGAAGGCTGCTGGTTCAGTGTCTTTCTTCATACCCGTCGCCATGATCAATCGAGGGCGCGGTTTCCGATCGAATTGGATGTCAACCGGGTTATTTCCTTGAGGAATGCTGAGGACATATAGATGTCCGGTGTCATTAAATACACCGGCATATCCATATGTTACATCGGACTTCCGAGTCGAAAGTTTACGGTTATTGAAAATACGGAAATGATTCTGGTCTATAGACGTCACTGAAACAGTATCGACGTCGAGAATTTCTGTTCTCAGTAATGCTCGGCGAGGCAGCCTGACTATTTGGAAATTTTAACTCACGTTGCATCTGCCATGATTGGTTGGTCGGCTATTGTAAGTTGTAGCGTAGGTGATCGTTTTCTGGGGTAAATGCGGGGGAATCGCGGAGTAAATTAATTTAAATTCCGGGGGATGTGCCCTTGGTGGGAGCCTGAGGTTTACTCTAGCATAAATTGCCTGACTTGATTGCTTTTATTTCCGATCACATGGTTTCATTTTTTTTTTTTAACGTAGAAAACAAGAAGTAGGGAGTCATTACAAACACAGTCGTATAACTGTCGAGCGATGATGATTAGGATAAAAAGAACGACCCTGTAGCGTTTATATATACCCTTTCTGTAACTTGATACACTATGATACTCGAAAGAGAGTCTTCAATCGCGGTGACACTTTCCACATATAGTATAGTCGAGATGAAAGCGTGAGGGACAGCGGGGAAATCTTCCTAACCTGGTACTGGGGAAATTCCCCGCGTTTTGCCTGCAGGATTTCCCGATACGGAAGGTCCCGCCGCAGTTTTATGTTCTTCAGCCAACTTGAACTTCACTCGGTGACCATGAACTTTCTATTCTCATGTCAGTTTAGCCATTTTGGGATATCGTCGCCTACAGAGAGATGATGCCAATGCAGCGGAATCGAGCAATCCAAGAACCATGCTGGAATTGTCGTGGTCAGTCGTGTAGTCTCTCTTATACGCGCTCTTTCGTACTAACCCACCTGACAGACAAACATCTGAAATGTAAGACTAAAGTAGTGGCCGTGACCGTGGTGCAGAGCTAGCTCTTGAAAACGCAAGAAGAGAGAAAGATAATGTTGCTCGTATCTGGATGCTGTCGGATGCTACACCCTTGCATGACTGCATACATAGAGAGTGGCCGGAAAGCATGCTGATCATAGCTTGTTTAATTTACAGGTGATAAACAAGCACCCAAGTGTGGACGATGTGAAGTGAAGAATCTAGACTGTGTTATAGTATCGAAAAGACAGATCTTCCGTCAAGGGTCCACTGCCCATTTTTCCGAGGACCAACATTGGGTGAACAGTAGGCCAAAGCGAGGTGAGCAACGTTCCGGAAGAATTCCATTAAGCTAGCGAAGCTTTGATGACTGATCAGCTTTCGTAGCTCGGCTCCGTGTACATGGTACAGGAGGATCTGTTGTCAGCAATGTCCAGTTTGACCCTTCCATTGGACACACGAACCACGGGCCCTCTAGCACCATCCCTCACACAAGTCCAACGGCACAGCACCCTTCAGAGCCCTTCCATTGCCTGGAGGTCACTGCCTCCGAAAACCAGCGTCTACATGCTCTAGCTATTACGGCATGCGAAGCCGATCAGCTAACGCATGATGTTTCAAGTCTAACTGGACCCATATTCCGAGAAGATGAGTCGCCGCAGGATTCGGTTACAAGTGAATTTAGCTCCCAGCTGCCAGATGAATCCGATCTAAGTTTTCCTGCCCAAATTCTATCTATCTCCGGAAGCCCAGAGGAAATAGGCCACCGTGAGAATAGCCAGGGGACCAAATCTTTCAGTGGACCAGTTCAGTCTGAATACAGCCCTACTCCCACTTCTAGTGATGCGGCCCTCGAACCGCTGGAGAGCGTACAAGAAGCTTGTTTATTGCGGTACTTTATCGAGGAACTTTCTCCATGGGTAAGGTATACACAGCGTGCAATGGTGAACCAAAAGCTAACAGAAGCATAGTTTGACGTCTGTGATGATAGGAGACATTTTCAAGTAGTAGTTCCGCACCGCGCCCGACATTGCCCTCCACTTCGGAATGCTATTTATGCCGTTGCATCGCGTCATCTCAGCCGTTTGCCGCAGTACAGGACATCCAAAGGACCGAGCTATCAAGGGCAGGTTCTTCCCCATCTGTCGAGGTCTACCGCGGTGGAGTATATGCTAAAATGCATACCCGCGCTCATAGACTTCCATAAGATTAGTGACCGGGAGTACCAAGAGAACATTATGGCAGCCGCCGTAATCCTGCGACAGTATGAAGAGATCGAAGAGGAAGAGGAGATTGATAGTAGCACTGGCACTCGCGACCAGCAGCCTGTTAATTTCCTTGCCATCATACAGGCCATCATAGAAACCACTGTCTCAATACCCACGCACCACAGCTTCGCCAATGCTGTATTCTGGATAGCTATTAGGCAGGAAATCTACTATGCATTGGCTATGCAGCGCTTCCCCCGAATGAAACCCGACCAAGATAAGCGCCAGGGTGCCTCTGCTGCTAATAAACTGATCTTATTTGCCGGAGATGTAACGAGATGGTGGCTGGGGGACAGGTCGCCACTAGACTGGGGTGAGCGCCAACAAGTTCAGCTGGAACGAGTACATGCAGCTGACCACCTTGAATACAGCTGCGTTAAAGAAAAAACTCCACTCGATCACTACGGAAATTATGCCTGAGTTCGTTCCAATCCTAGACAAAAAGGCCGACAAGTCCAAGGGGGAGATATTTTCGACTGTCTGGTACTGCTCAAGTGCACAGGTATTTGGCGCCCAGCACTACGAAATCGCTCGAATGATCTTGATCGCAGAGAATCCTAATATTAGGTATGTCGCGCTCTAATACCTTTGCCCACGTCTCTTTACCCGACTCTGGATTGTTGATAGGCTAATATAGGAACGACCCACACTGCCGGATTGCGCATCGTAAGGTTGAAGCACAAGTCCGATCGATAGTACTCAACATTTGTGGAATTGGTCTGAGTCACCAGAACCTCTCGCCCGCCCTGGTTAATGCCGTGATCAGCATCATACTTTACGGTGAGTATTTCACTGATCCGAGGGACCGAGAAGCACTGGAGGCTGTCATTGAGAAGACTAAGGCCATCCATGCTTGGCCTATGAGAAAGTTGCATCATGCGGTGAAGGCCAAATGGGAGTTTATCGATAGCGAAGACTATTGATGTAGTCGTCGAATATGAAGCACATCATTTGGACCATTGTGGACGTGTCCATGCGTAGAAACCCGAGAGCCACATGGAACACCATATGAGCATAGCGATGACATGAACGATGACACGAACGATGACAAAGGAAAGGGTGGGACAACCGATAGATCCCATGATCATGATCATGGTCCAAATGGATAATTGAAACCACCGCCGTGCGTAAAGATAGGCTCAGTGTTGCCGTAAAGCCCTCCCAGCACACAAGGTTGCATGAGAGATGACCAGTCGACGTCATTCTGGTCGGCAAAAACCTCATCATACATTTGGCTTGCGCTGTGCAGAGACGGAAACGTCAAATCTTCATTGGACGCATTTTCAGACGGCTGGCCCATTCTGTCTAGCACAGGATTATCGCCAGCCCACATTCTGGTTCCAGTGACGGGGCTATCGGTTGTGGTCCTAACAGGGTCCGTACTGCCGTTACCCGCCAAACCTGGCTTTGATTGGGATGTTGAAGCTTGCTGGGCCACACGTTCGCGCAGTAATGTAACGAGCTGTGGAGGTTGCAGATTCCTCCCAAGTTGGAGCTCGGCTTCCTCATGTGCGTTCCAGGCCTTTAGGAGCATACGGCCGAAGGCAACATGCATGGGACTTCTCAGCTTACGGATGAGACCCCTGTGGTTGTAGTTGCCGCATATAGCTTTCCATGCCCGCTCACACAGCTCGCCCGTGGTGCGCTGGCGCAGTTCACCTACGAGGAAGACATAGCCTGGCAGGGGGACTAGCAACTGAGTGTACCAGAGAAAGTTGCGTAGATTGGGGGTCGTATGGATAACATTATCGCACTCAAGCATTTCGACAGCAGTCATGAAGAGGGCGTCGCGCTCCCGGTCTTCGAGAGTTGTGGCGGACACACCTCGAGACATAAAATCAACAATTCGAAGTCTACAAAGCGACACACGTGCCATCATCAGAGCAAAGAACTGAACGGGAATTCTATGATCACAGTGCTTTAGATACGTGGACTCCATGTGCGCACAGTAGCGATCGAGACCATTTGTCGGAGGCTGATTGCTAGTTTCTTGAGTAGCGACATCGGCTGACGAGGGGGTTGAGTTGTGTTGCGCGAACGGATTGTTCAAAGCCACAGGATTGGGTCGCATACCATTAGGGACAGTTGCCATAGTGAGTTCAATGCGCGTGAGGCAGAAAAGCATCTCTGTTGCGCCAGTGCTGGGCGCAGGAGGTTCTTTAGCGTGAATGTCTAGGTCTGCATCGTTCACATTGAGGGGGAGCCCGGAGTCAGTTCCGAAGGACGAGAGAGCGGCAATAGTCGATCCTGTCACCTCTGCAATTCGTTTGTCAAAAGCGACAATCTGCCACCATAATCGTTTCCGTTGCTCTGTTACGAATGGCGACAAGCCGAACCGAGTGCCATCTTGATGTAACCCGAGACGTGTGGCTATACGTACTGCAATGCTGATCAAGCAGGAAAGAGACCGAGGATCGACGTATTGTACTACACTGAACTATAGTGGAAATGAGTTGATGTGTGTTCATAAACTGGAGGGAAGGTACATGCAAGAATGCAGGGCAAAATGCAAAGGTCGACATACCAGGTATAGAAAGTAAGCTTGCAGCACCTTAAGCTCATTTGATCTCATGAAACCAGCATTTATCAAGGCTTGCTGCGTGCCCTGGTGATATCTAGATAGGAGCACTGCTTTTCCTTCACCAAAGGTGCCCTCCACCTCCTCATTTGTCAAAGATGTTACAGCGACGAGATATATACCAAACATCAAAGCCTCTAGCGGTTTGGGAATCTTAGCAGGGTCGGCTGCTGCCCCGACAACGTGTGCCTGGAGCGTTGGAACGTGGCTAATCTTCAAGAGAGGGTTTATATTGTTGATATAAACCTGCCATAGTTGAAATATTTTGATCGCAGGCGGGTGTAAATCGGTTATCTGGGCGGGGGAGCCACAGACTTTGAATGGGAAGCCATCGGTATCACTAAACATGGTATCGAATGAATCATGAATATTGGGCCGCTCGTTATCATCGTCGGACGTATCATGCAGCATATCATCGGTTGCGCAGTACTAGATGGATTTAGTTTTTTCTTTTTTTTTTTTTTCCTTGGTCGTTCAATCCTCATATCGAGACACCAGTCTGGCAATGTAGAAGTATCAGAATGAGAGAACCACTCCATGAACGAACCTCTTTGTAATATGGAAACCATCTCGAGCGTCTGGGAAATGTCAGAGTGGTACATGACATAGAGCTTGGAAAACCTACTTGCCATGCTCTTGTGATTTATGATTCTGTGCATTACCTTCTGCATCAGTCCCCGAGCCACCGCGGTCATGCTCGAGAATCGCGACACCATCCCCACCTTCTAGGACCGAGTCGAAGCTAATCCCATGCTGAGACATAAGTGCCTCATACCTCTTAAGCCGGTCAATCAAGTCTCGTTCGTGCAACTTCTTCTTTCTCCTCTTAGGACGCTGTGGGGGCAAAACCCGGCACTCAATTTGTGCTTTGACACAATTGGCACAGGGCTTCTGCTGGTCACAACGGACCTTGCGCTGCTGACATAGCACGCAAGAATGACCTCTGGTGAGATTATTCATGTTCGTGCATTTATTTGAGTCAGTACGAAGATCATAAGTTGTGAGATGACCAGTTTGTGTATAAGCGGGTGGCTGATGATGTTTTCGGTCCCGTAGATTCGATTCGGTCCCGAAACTGCATGATAGTCTCCGACGCTAGTCCCAATACGGATATTCCTACGGTAACAGGCTTATCAAATCGGGGTCAAGATTGTTACTTGCTACCGATTTTTGTTGGATTTGCTTTACTGGATGGCGTTTTCTAGTGAAGTATGACTGGATTGTATTTCGTGGTCAGTGGGGTACAGCGTGGTCCCAGACTGACGGAGTCATAGTGCTGTCTGTGGCCGGCCTATATAGCATGGACAGGTCTTTTTGGGAAGAATATCTTCGATTTCTTTATAGTCAAATAAAATACTATAAAATTGTCTATTGCAAGTGTAGCAAGCTTGACTCAACCAGAGTAAGTTGACTCTTCACGTTAAATACCTTACTTTGGACAGCATCGAAAGCCGGAATACAATATCTACAACCCGAGTCATACCAAGCCAAAGATATAATCGCTAGCAACAAACAACCAGATGGCATCTTCAACCCACGATAGCAACGCCGAGGTTGACAACAAGGATACGGGCTCAGGCAAAGTTCCAGACGTTGAGAAGCAGAGCATAGTGCCGAATCAGGCAGGGCAAAAGCCAGAAAGAGCATCTGAAAATCTTTATCAGCCCAGGACTCTCAAATTCTGGCTAATTATATCATGCAATCTTCTTTCCCTCTTTGTCGTCACATTGGATCGGACAATTGTCAGCACTGCTATTCCTCGTATCACAGATGAGTTCGATAGTCTGGGCGACATTGGCTGGTACGGTTCGGCATTCTTGCTCACGGGAGCAACTTCCCAGCTTCTCTATGGCCGCATATACCGAGCTTACGATATGAAGCGTGTATTCCTACTTTCCATTGTAGTTTTCGAAATCGGTTCTGCCATCTGTGGCGCTACCCCCAACTCAGGCGCCTTCATAGCTGGACGTGCTATAGCTGGGCTCGCATCCGCAGGGGTCTTCTCGGGGTGCATGCTCATCATAATACCCATGATTCCGCTGCACAAGAGACCTATGTTTCAAGGCATGTTTGGAGGAGTCTTCGGGGTTTCTAGTGTTATGGGGCCCTTGGTCGGTGGGGCCTTCACCAGCTCGGTCACCTGGAGGTTTGCTACCTAGGCTTGCTAACATGGGGATTTATCCTTGACTAACTTGAGTTACCAGATGGTGCTTTTACATCAATCTTCCTATCGGAGCAGTAACACTGATACTTTTGTTCTTGATATGGGATCCGCCGAAGTCAAACCACGAACCTGCTTCCATTGGGACTCATCTAAAACGGCTCGATCCTCTGGGCATGTTTTTCTTCGTGCCAGCCATTGTCTCTCTGCTGCTAGCTCTACAATGGGGCGGCTCGACCTACTCGTGGAGTAATAATCGAATAATTACACTCTTCGTTCTGTTTGGTGTCCTGCTCTTGCTCTTTGCCGCCGTTCAGATCCTCAGACCAGAAACGGCAACGATACCAACAAGGGTAATCACTCAAAGAAGCATGCTTTGCGCAGCTCTTTACACCCTCTGTATATCGAGCTCCATGATCTTGATGGTCTACTTTCTTCCGATCTGGTGTAAGCGCAACCTCCTACCCCACATAAAAAGACCATCCAGCTAACGGCAATGAATAGTCCAAACTGTCCAACTCGTCAGCCCCATCAAGTCAGGCATCTACACGTTACCGCTCATGCTCAGTATGGTTCTCGCAACCTTCATAGCAGGGCTCATGACGCAGAAGACTGGATACTATGTCCCGGCCATGTACATATGCCCATGTATCTTGTCTGTTGGCCTAGGTTTGATGTCCACTTTCAACCTCAACACCGACTCATCCCATTGGATCGGCTATCAATTCCTATCTGGTTTCGGCCTGGGCTTTGGAATGCAAGTCTCGGGCCTCGTTGTCCAGAGAGTCCTCCCGCTTGCTGATGTACCGATCGGAATCGCACTCGTATTCTTCCTGCAGCAGCTCGGTGGTAGTGTCTTTGCTACAATTGGTCAATCGATTCTTACTAACTATCTTATATCTCAGCTCTCAGACATTCCAGGTCTAGATACAAGAAAGATTTTTAATAATGGTGCTACTAACCTAGCTTCCATTGTCCCGCCTGAGTATATGGTTCAAGTGCAGCAGGCGTACAACGGGGCTTGCACGAAAATCTTCCTCGCTGCAATGGGGGTCTCGCTTGCTGGACTGCTTGCCTCTCTTGGTATGGAATGGAAGAGCATTAAAAGGGGGAAGAATGGGCAAGACGAACCTACGCAGACATCGGAGGTTGCTAAGAAGGACGGACATGGCGCAACATAAGCATAAGGGGTTGGATGGGAATGCGTAACAGCGGATCTGTACTCTAGTGAAGGGTGTAAGATTCCCGGCCAGCAATTTAGGATTTATCCTCGCTCCATGTGTGCCACAGCAACCTGGATGGCGATTAGTGTTCAAGGACGATAACTTATTTTTTTTTTTTTTTCTGTTTCTAGCAAAAATACATAAAGTAGAGCTTTGTACGACTCTCTAAGTGACATTTGTTTTGATGCGTGATCTATCGCCCGTCGCAATATAAACTAAAACCGCTACCATGAAATATAAATGGTGACTAAAAGCCTACTCTATACGACAATTGATTGTCTACCTGAATATCATTGTACGAAACCAGCTCTTATATAACTTTCCAATAGGTAGTGGGTATGATATATAGTGTGGTGTTCTCATCAGTCATATCAAGTTATCAACACACTATACTGCAAGGTAAGCAAGACACAATCACAACCCCCCGCATAATGAATAGAAGATTTTCATTCGAGACAGAATATTAATTATTGAGAAATAAAACCACCCAGGTTGAAACAGCTAGGGACCAGCCGAATATGGATAACGGCCGCAAAGGCTCCACCGGTTGGGTAGAGCTGTGGAGCAAAGGAGCTCTGAACCAGGGGACGAGCACCACAAGGTGGACACAAAGCTGACATTCGAGAAAAGAGCTAAATTACTTGACACGAGCTTTGGGTTACATTCGTAGAAAGTTAATTTGGGTTGGGCAGTCGAGTTTCCTGAAATAGCTTTGATACTGCAGCTTACCTACCTTCCAGATATCTGGGATGGACATGGATTGGTGTGTAGCTGCACATTGGAAAGTGATGTGTATTTTCTTCTTACCTGGTTGATTTGGGTATCATTTGTTTTTTTTTTTTTTTTTTTTTTAAAGGAAAAATATAAAGAGAAAGTCATAAAGAGGGTAGAATCCAACAAAGAGAGAAACACAGCCCCGCTGGAATAGCGGACAATCTATGAGATGCCTGGATAAAGACGTGCTTAATAATGCTTTGATAATACGATTGTACTCTAGGAAAACATCTCAGTAGAAAAATAAGTGGAATCTTAGAAGAGGACAATTTGTTGTCCCCAGGTGGGCATCATGGTGGTGGATAAGGGAAAAAATCGATAGTCCATATGAAGTTTCCACTTTTGAGTCCTTGTCAAGGCCATATCACCAGGATAGGATGGCCACAACCGAAGGATTACGACAATTCCAAGCTGTACGCTACTGGATAGACAATTGAGAGGATTGGGTCTCGTTGTGGGCCAACATATGGGCTATAACGTTTGCTCATCGGGTCCCACTGTGTCTCGGGAGCCCCTTTTTCTTGACTTGATGATATCTCCATTGGCCGGCAATCCACCACTTATTACGCTAGAATAACCCTATTCTACGGAACAAAAGCTATAGAGCCAGGCACTAAGTCGCTGGTGCTTCTCGGTGGAGCCAGTTAGGCTTCTAGAAATCACTTGCAGGGAGCTATTCAGTGTTGCTTGCTCTCCCCAACGTTGTCCGGTTGACGCGCTAACTCCACCGAACCATCAATGGCCGGCACCTTCTGTCAATAAAATGATCAGCGTTGTGTTTCTCGCTGGTGATTGAGTGGTTTGGGCTGAGCTATAGTGGAGTATGAACGCGACTCGTAAATCAATTGGGCATCATTATGGCCAGGTACGAGATTTTCAGCAGACTCCTGCCAGACAAGGCAGCTGGGTCGCGCAATATCATGGCTATATTTCCCCGTTTTAGCCATTATATGTAGCTTTTTTTCTTTTTTCAGTCTTTCAACAAAATACGACTCTTTTAAGCAACGGGCTGGGTATCCCGGTAGACGAGAACGGACTGGCACGGCGTCTGACAATGGTACCAGGCTCGTCTTCGGCGCTGAAAGCCTCGCGAGGCGTTACTTCGAAAGTACTCTCATCGAGTACGCAGGGAGCCTTGTCAGCTGAGACCCTTTCGAAGTCGGGCGCTTATCACCCCGTACAAGAGCAGCGTCCTTCAGTGCCATCCAAGGGAGATGGAAAGGGTGGTAAAGTCGACAGGACTAAGGAGACATCGCTGAAGCAGTCAGAGGCTCCGATCAAGCCACACCACAATCAACGTGTCTCTACCACACAGACTTCCATGGAAAGCAAACTCGACACGACCCCTAAGCTCGCGTCGGAAGGCATTTCTTCGGAGTCGCTGGTGGGCCACTCACAGCCTCAGCAACCATCGCAGGCCGATGGTGATAACCTGACCACATTTCCTCCATTTACCGTTGGCCCAAAAGACAAAGTCAAAAGATTCTTAGAGTCGCAAGGGCTGGGTGATTCCAGTGATACGCCTCAGCAAAGCGCTATCGACCACCTCAGATCACGCCCTCCGACTCCATGGCCGGGCGCTGCAGCAGATCCGGAATCTCTTCAATCGGCTGATGACGCTCGACCTCCAGTCCCATCTCACCAGTTGCCTCGTGTGCCAACAGCAACAAACAAACCTCCAAATGGGCCATTACTTAAATCGACCGTGAACACAAAGCCTGAGGAGCTTAGCTTGAAAGACCTCAGAATTTCACAACCCAACATTCCCTTGCGTCCCTTGCCGCCCATATCTACTTCCCCATTCAACTTCCTGCCCAGGGAGGACGACATCACGATTGTGGATGATCCGGGTCTATTAACCCCAATCACTGAGGTACCAAGTGAGCTTTCCCGGGCGAACTCACCGGTCGATCCGTTGATAGGGGGTTGCAAGCCTCGCCCAATAGTCGAACAGCCAAATCCTCCTGTCAAGAAAGCTCCGGTCCAGAAGCCAGTCAAGATGCCAACCTCTCATTATGCTGCACCAGCAGCCCGTGAAGTTCCAAAGCCGCACCCACCACCGTCATCCACGGTGTTATCTTCCATCTCAGACAGACCAGGAACCCCACAGGTGACGGTCGGCTTACCGAAACCTAAGCAGAAAACGCCCGTAAGCTCAGCAAGCCCTCAGGCCAGACCAAATCTAGCCTCTGCTAAAAAGCTCGAACGAAAACCAAGCAAACTCAACATCACTACCAGTAGCGGCACAATTGAGAATGACAGTCGACGACAATCCGAGACAATATCAGGAAAGCAATCCGACGAACCCAACGTAAACCCGCCGCAACAGCGTCTTTCATCGCCCTTTAACCCATTAAAGACCAATCAGCAGGCTTGGGACTTGGAGACAATCGCGAGTGAAGACAGCTGGTTCCAGGAGAACGAGGATAGTGATGGAAGCGGTTCGGGAGAAAGTGGTCCTCGACGTACTCCTCCGGGCCCGGTGCGAGCCAGGTTGACGGTCGAGACGGTCGAATGCACATTCCAGCCGCCAGCTCAGACCCCGGATCTAGACCAGGCGCAGTATGATGGTATGGGCCAGACAAGGAATGAATTCTTTCCACCCTGGGCGGTAGGAAGTCAGGCATTATCGGAGGGAGCGAGGGATTTGAGGACATGAGTCTCTGGGTTATGCTCGAAAAGTTTCGGGATCTTTCTGGCTTCCTGAATGGTGTCCATAACGAATTTCATTTGTATAAACGGATTTCCTTTGTATAGAAATTAATGAATCTACCTTTATTGTATATATATATATATGTATTATGTTATTTTACCTTCAATAGAGTAATGGTTCTTCTATAAAATTGCAAGCTTGGCTTCGCATAGACCACAACACTTAAGTCCAGCACAGATAGAACACTTCGTATTTTAAGCATGCCATCGGCTACAAAGAAGATTTACGATCCATTCCCAATTTCCCCCAAAATATTTTAAATTTTCTATATTAGAGGCTCGAGCACATTTCAACTATGTCGGTACATCACTGCGTAAACTAGCCGATTTACGTTTTCAAACTAGGGTACCATTAACTTCAACGATCAAATCAAAACTCAATGGTCCATCAATGCAGAGAAACATTATTATTACATCACTAAACAAGGCACTACATAAATCAACAAGTCTATGACTCATTAAACAAAAGCCACCGGACCAAAAGCCAACACAAAACCTCAATAAAAACTCTCCAACGCCACCCAGCGGTGGGACCAACTTTACCCCTGAAAGAACCACAAAGCACTGCAAACAGCGCGCGGGTCTAGAGCCTTCACACCTTTCTAATCCGGCATCCTGAACGAGCGAGGATGACCTCCAACCAAGACGCTGGGCAGCAGAAATGTATGCCTAACGCTAACGGGTCGCAAAGGATCAGCGCCAGTCGAAATTGCAAGGAAGCTTCCAGACCCTCTTGTTGTCCGAAACAGGGAGACCCACACGGATAACTAGTTGAGAGGTACCAGAGTGCGATGGGCCTATCATATTAGTTGGTTGATTTGATCGGATTTAACTTCCGATCAGGTTTCTGGTCGAGGACTTTTGACTGAGGTTTGGTTGATGGTTGTTCATGTTGAGTTTCGATTGGTTTTGGCACATGATGCTTGGTACCCTATCAGGTTGGCTGGTCATCTTATCTTGAGGCATCATGGTATTGGGCTTGGGCAGCATTGTACAAGACTTTTTCTGCCGTTTGAGAAGTTAATACCATGTCTCAATGTCTGTCCGTTGCTTTGAAGGTTTTTTTTTGCACCGGGGGATATATAAGACGCGGGGTGGCTACTGTCATAATGGTTGCGCCGATCAGCACCCTCTGTGTACTCCTACCGGAGCCTGAAAGATTTCAAAAGAGGGAATTTGTGGTAGGACCAGCTAATGTACACCAGTTTTTTTTTTAGCCCAACATGGAGTATTCCCAAGGGCATAATGTACTAAAGAAGTTTTATGCGCCGGGGGGTCAGCAAAAGGACGTGGGACGATCATTGCCAAACCAAGGAAGAGAGCGAAAGTCTCAAAGCACGGTGCTAGGAATCCTGCATTCTCTTCACCTTGTTTTCTATTTTCTTCCTCATTCATTACAATGGTGAAAATAAAGAAAACTAACTCCAACCACTCCGAATAATCGAAGCCCAAATCCCGACAAGGTGGATGTTCTGGAATAAGAACGGGGTGGATCCATGGTAGTGAACGCGGTGAGATGATAGACGTAATTACCGGTAGCGAAAAGACCCAGTGCGTCAGTATCTTAATCAATGATCACTAATTAAGTCTGACTTCAGAGTAACATCCTCAAGGTTGGACTAAGGCACCTTCCTCAACTTGGTGGATCGACAATGATGTCAGAGCAGAAATTGAAAAGACACGCGGTGCTTGTCGACGGGCTATTCTCCTAGCTAATTGTTTAAGCCTATCTATTATAGGCGGATCATTCTTCCTGAAGTTTCTAGTAAAGATAGATCGAGTCACCTGCTTATCCTTATGCATCTCTAGTGCTGTAAACCCATCATTATTGCTTAGGGCGCCCATCCGGGATGAGGCGCAAATCAGATGGAAGCTAAAGAATTCTACTCTGTCGAAGGCTCGAACCCCGAGAAAAGGGCCTAGAAGTTTGATGTGATGTCATGGCGCACAGGCTGTACTATTTTAGTATTTGGCTTAGAGTTGCATTCGGCACTGGGAATCTTTGGCACCTCTAGAGGGAGCCTTTTGGGTTTGCCCATTTGCCCCTTCCAATTTCTTTACCTGAATTGAAGTCCGAAAAAGAGTAACATACTTATCACTTCAACTTTCTCATTGAGGTCAAAGTTGGAATTATCACGGGGTAATTGACGAGGAAGCCTTTGATGCTCTGCGTTGTTTCAGAAGCCAGAATGCTCCGCACAAACTAGCATTCTTTACCCCAAGTCCGGGTTTTTTTTTTTTTTTTTTTTTTTGGCATATCGAAGAAACAGTTCGGTGTATAGCCAGGGGTGAGTTGTCTGGATAGCATTTATCAAATCAGTTCAGGTCAGAATCATTGGCTGACTCGTCCAGCGTTACGAAACTAGAGAGCGCCGGAGCAAAGGTCTCCACTGTGCCAGGTACAGCACACCAGAAGCTGCCCTTGAATACCATATTTGTGGCAGAGACAGCGACGCGTCGGATACAAAAGTGGATGCTGTGTTTAATATGGCCAGCAAATTCGCTCTGGATGTCGTTGTGTCGCATCTTCATGACGCGCTAAGTCAAGTGGGGGATAGTATTCTAATCTCGCGGGAAGTCCTTTCTACAATCCTTGATGCAGTGACTCAGTCTGCAAATACAGAGAGAGCTCTATCACAAGTGGAAGCAGGCTACTTGTCTGTAAGATGTAGGTTGGAAGCTTATAAGAGGGCTGACGACCTTGTCGCCAAGGAGTTGTGTCAAGCGAGGAAAGAAGTAACAGCGTTCGCTAGGAACAAGCTCTCAGATGTGAGTGTCACAGCTCCCGTTTTGCTTGGCCACCTATAAAGATATGGTAGCCACAGAGCAGTCTGTCTTGGAATGGGGATTAAGTAAATAGACTGACAAACAGATTTAGCCCCTGGTGCAAAGTAGGAAAGTTCCAGCTGGTATCCCGAATGACACCCAAATAAGCATGTGTGGCGGCTCGAGTGAATCTGGGAAGGACAGTACATCAAAGGAGTGCCCCGTGGCGGAATGGATTGACGATACAAGCAACAATTCTTGCAAAATCGATAAGGACTTAGCGGAACTACCTCGGAGTTTGGATCTATACGAGCCATTCCGTAGCGGAACGGAGGGTGAAGAGATACCAGAACAGCAGGTAGACGCCGAAACTATCGATGCATCCAAAAGAGACCCTATAACCGAAGCTTATTACTTTACTGAGTTACCAGATCCTGCGCCACCGCATAGTTTTGAAAGGCATATCGGGATCCGCACGTTTGACGAGATAATCAAGCTCAAAACTAGCATTCGCTACATGATTTCGACTGTGGAGAAACGATTGGAACATTGTGTATCTGCCAGGAAAACTGTCGAGGAAGCCTACCATAGCAAGTCGGAACTTCTTGCTACCATGAGCCATGAGATTCGCACACCCATTCATGGTATCATTGGTATGGCTCAGTTAGGACTCGAAGCGGGTTGTCTTCCGGCAACTGCTCATGACGCTTTTAACCTGGTTCATAGCTTGGGCAAAAGTCTTTTGGCAAATATTAACAACGTTCTTGACTTATCACGAATAGAAGCCAGTCGTATGGTTATCGAAAGTATCCCATTCAATCTTGGCTCAACAGTCCTGAACACACTAAAGCCTCTTGCAGTTGAGGCGAGCAAGAAGAAGACTGACCTTACCTATGAAGTTGGTAGCTCTGTGCCCCAACACGCCGTTGGGGACCCAAACCGACTTTGCCAGGTTCTCTTCAACCTGGTCGGAAACGCAGTCAAATTCACCAAGAATGGGAGAATTGAACTTTCCGTAAAGACTGCCCAGGAGCAGGCATGTGCCGAAAACGAATGCGTCCTGGAGTTCTCTGTTGCAGATACTGGGGTCGGTATTCAACCAAATAAGCTGGAACTCATTTTCGACAGATTTCAACAGGCAGATGATTCCGTGGTTAAACACTTTGGCGGGTCAGGCCTTGGCTTGGCTATATCCAGAAAGCTCGTTAGTTTGATGGGTGGTGATATCTGGGTTCAGTCAACTGTAGGCATGGGCAGCATTTTTTCCTTTACCTGGCCGTTGAAGCTTGAAAGTCCGTGTGCTGCCACGGCTGAACGCATGATATCTCACAGAGATTGTGTTGTTTTCTACATCACATCAAATGGTCAAGAGAGCGACCCTATATGCGAGATCATAACCGAGCATGGTATCCAAGTGCGTGTATTAAACCAGCATGATGTCCAAATCCAGGAGCTACGGGACCAAAATCATCTTCCAGATGTCCTTATAGTGGAACATCTTGAAATGGCCTGCGCTCTACGGACTCATGGACACTTCGGCTCGACACCCCTTGTCTTGTTCAATCCCACACCGTCGGATTCCTTCAAGATCTCCATAAAGTTAGCCTTTGACCTGGGTATTGTATCATACATTACTTCCCCTTGTTCTTCCGAAAGTGTTCTGAGCTCCCTACTTAGCGCTCTGCAGGATCGTCCAAAACACCCCAAACCTAACCAAACCACGCCTTTGTCGGTCCTCATAGCAGAAGACAACGATATCTGCCGACTGGTGGCAGCCAAAGCACTTGAAAAGTGCACCAGTGATATTACCGTCGTTACAAACGGTCTTCAAGCGCTCCAAGCATATCAAAGCCGACCGTTCGACGTGATCGTTATGGATATCCAAATGCCGGTAATGGACGGACTTGAGGCAGTGTCCAAGATCCGCAATTACGAGCGAACCCACAAAACAAAGCGGACCTCAATAATCGCGATCACAGCTGATATCGTAAATGACGATCGTCTCGGAGCAGAAATGGACGAGTATGTATCGAAACCACTGAACCCAAACCAGCTACGGGATGTGGTCTTGACGTGCCACTCGGAAGGAGCCCCAATCGCAAACGACCGGCGAGAACATGGACAGAAGCTCCGCATGTGAAATCTAGAGATAAGGGCTACTTGTCTTAGGAAGGCAAATAATTGATCGCCCCGCACACATCCCTTACAGCTAACCCATCAGGTGCCTTGCCGATCTTTCATGGATAGCGGGATAGCCATTGGGTCAACAATCGGACTCCTACGAAGACACTCCCACCGGAAATCCTTCTTTTTAAATAGAATTCATAGTGCTACTACCCCGTGCTTGATAAATCCAGGGCTGAACTGTACCGGTGTCTTATGACGCGCATCCTCAACGTGCTATAGAATTTCTAGCGTTTCGGTTGTATATTCCGGGCATTTTAGGGTTTGCGGCGTACATACATAGGAACAAACCCCTGAGAAACATAGTTTCCAAATCATCTCACATATGTAGATAGCATCTCTTTAAGGTAAGTCCAATGAGACTTGTCTTAAGGCACGAGTTTAGCTCGATTAGTTAAGAGACACCCGAGCAAGATGCAGGTGAGTGGATATATTGTTATTATAGGTCAGATTCAACTTCCCAAAAGGAATGGAGGGGGGCATATGCCATATGTAGTAAGCAATATCGAAGCTCTATTGAACGAGGATGATAAATGCCAAGTCCTGTGTTTATAGCTTGTTTCTTTCAAGGCATATCCACGAAAATAATTAAATGAATATAATACCGAATTCTTTGTTCTCTGTAACTTTACAAATGTAGTAGTAGCATCTAACAAATACACACGCACACGCAAACACACACTTTATGTCTTCCAACATTATCACGCCTTCGCCGTATCACTGCGCACCGGAGGGCCCTGAATATCAATGGATAATTTTGGCATCCAGAATGTAACGTTAGAATGCGAGGAGAACGCTTCAGTACCCATACTCAGAACTCCCAGATAGTCACTCTTGGATAATTCGATATCTTTGTTTAGGTGATATAGGTCAGAGATGAGAGGGAGAATATCACCATCAAACTTCTCCGTAGTGTTTGCTGCGTACCACGTCAGGACCTCCTGTTTAAGATCATTCTGACCAGTATACAGTTGGCTGTAAAAGATGTCAGCATATGTCGAGGCGTCCAATAATGGGACTATAGGCCACTCACAAGGTCGTGCCGTTTAGGTCTTTAGTTTTGACAATACCATCTTCATACCCAAATGGTTTGGCCTGGCCATAGCCGGCAAACCAAATCATCATTTCGTACTTAGCTATCGAGACGTTCTTCGCGGCCTTGATGTCGCTATCAAAGAACATATCAAGAGCGACGTTGGTATTGACATCCTTGAACTTCGCGTCATCCGTTATGTTCGCGGTTTTGTTGCCCATTGCATATGTCCAATGGACATCGAGGTTCAGGTGCTCTATGTCTGCAAGTGAAGCGGGAAGAACATTGTCAACCTGGACGTTCGGGAAGGCATGCACTGTCTGGTCCTTGGTTTCCTGGTCGAATTTCCATGTCACAGAAAACTCTGGTGCTGTTGACATAGTCGGGTAGGAGCCATTGGCAATGGTGGTGACCTTGATCAGACAGACATGATGAGTATGACAATCCATAAAGTAACATAACTGAAGTATCAAAGTAGAAGTACTTACATTCATACACAATCCTCCTACTGTTTTGTCTGTCACGCCCCACTGGTTGGGGTTCACTATGCTCCCAAGTCAACATTTGCCCCGAAATCCTGCCAGCAGCTCACACGGACTTACATGTGTAAAGTTGGCCGTTTGACTTCGGTGAAATAGGATTGAACAAATCACAGTATCGTGTGTTGGTAATGCCATTGCGAGAGGTACTTCCATCATTACCGATTTCATTGTAGAAGAGAGGTCGCTGTCCTGTTGCTTGACGGTGTGCGTCAATACCCATGAGAGTTCCAATAGAGCCACCGATTGGGAGGGCCAGCAGGCCAGCGTTCACGAGCAATTGAAGAGCCATGTTACCTTGATTTGATTTGGAAATCTACGAAAGAAATTTCGGGGCATTCGTTGGGACTTTTACATTTTGTTGTTGGTTTCGGATGGTAGTGACCCGGATCAGAGCTAGGGCTATTCGTAGGAAAGGAGGCATAACACAACCTTAATTCAAGCTCAGCTAAGCCCTCCTTTCTGATATCAAATTACCCTGAGTGGGCTGCACTAACGAAAAGACTTCAATAGTTTTTAGGCCCCCCCGTCGATTAAGAGTAGTTGATCATCGGCGGCTGCTAAGTTTGAATCTCGGAGATCTTATAGTTTGCCCTCATGCAGGGGACGTATCGATCGCAAACCCTAATTCGGTATACAGGATATGACGCAGCACATGAACATCGTCCCTTGGAAGGCGTGGGAGGGCAGGTTCCTTGCAGCACTGAGTCAATACATCATATTGATGAACCTGCATCATGCAAATTTGAGTTTCTCTATCGCCATGGACTTACCGATAATGTGGGTAGTTGTCTTAGCGAGCTTTGCGGCAGATAAATATTGTTCGGCTATTAGGAAGTCATACACGATGTATAAAATTCTCTGGCAACCTACCTGGGACGACCCTGATCTTGAGAGCATAAGCCTAATTGATTATACTTTCATCGTGAAGACTATATAGCTCAAGGCCAGTCTCAAGATGGTTGACCACCACGAGGGTCAGCAAGATCAAGAGAAAGCAGCTGCCTTGAACATCTATGAAACTGAACACAACTCTAACAGCTTCGAATGTCAGGACGAATATGCCAAAGGCGCGATACCAATCCGCCCAGGGCATTTGTCCTTCGGGAGTTCTGATACAGCAAAATCCTTCACAAATACCCCTTCAGACTCTTCACCGTCCTTGGTAATTACTGTCTTCTTTCCGATACTTTCAGGGGATGATCATGTTAGAGCTAACGGACTTTACTTGGCCGAATGTCTAGTGTAAGGAAGCCCAAGTTGATGAGATTCATTCTGATCCCACTGGCTCTTCGAACATAGCTGTTCTTCATAATCGAGATGATGTCGATATCTCGACCGGGTGGAGGCGATGGGTCTTCGCCCTCGCTCCGCTCTTTACCATCACCAACACGGCCGTGTACTTGTTTTATCTTGGTCTGCGTATCTATTGTATCGTTATGGCACAAAGGTCGGTTGACATCTACTATGGCGGGGCATGGGTCTTTGTCGCCATTGAGATGGCTGTGGCTATACCCTCTCTGATCCATAACCTTTGGACCATCATGGCATGGAAGAAAAGAAGCAGGCCTAAGCTTAGGTTGACTGGAGATAAGGTCCCTACGGTGGATGTCTTCGTCACCTGTTGCGGAGAAGACGATATTGTTGTTTTGGACACCGTCCGTGGTGCGTGTGACCAAGATTATCCACTGGACAAATTCAGGGTTATCGTACTAGACGACGCCAAATCTGCATCCCTGGCAGCTGCTGTGAAGGAGTTGGCCACAATCTATCCCAACATCTTCTACATGGCACGAGAAAAGATCCCTGGCAAGCCACACCACTTCAAGGCTGGCAACCTCAACTATGGCCTCGAACAAGTGCAATATTTGCCTGGAGGAGCAAGTGAGTTGATAGCAGCACTAGACGCTGATATGGTTAGTGACCTCATTGACCTTGTTCGCCTTTGATCTCTGACCAACTAACATCACCCAGATCCCTGAACGTGAATGGCTGCGTGCTGTCCTTCCCCATCTCCTCAGGGATTCCAAGGTAGCCCTCGCATGTCCTCCTCAGCTCTTCTACAATACACCAGCCTCGGATCCCCTCGGACAGAGTCTGGACTTCTTCGTACATATCATTGAGCCGATCAAAGATGCCCTTGGCGTGGCCTGGTGTACTGGATCCGGCTATGTGGTTCGCCGTCAAGCTCTTGAAGACATCGGCAACTTCCCTCTGGGGACTCTTACTGAAGATGTCGCAACCTCAACTCTTATGCTCGGCAGAGGCTGGAAAACAGTATACATCCACGAACCCCTTCAGTTTGGGACAGTACCAGAAGACTACGGTGGGCATCTCAAGCAACGTACCCGATGGGCGATAGGAACCGTGGACACAGCAGCCAAGCTGAATTTCTGCCTATGGGGTAAGAGTGTTCAGCATCTGACCTTCGCCCAACGCTTCTCCGGATTCATCTACGCAATCCTCAACTTATTTACTCTCCTTCTCACTGCGTCTCTATTTACCATTCCTATTATTCTCCTGTGGGGCAAACCTCTGGTTGCGTACGCAAATGAGGACCAACTCCACTGGCTCATCTGGGCCTGTTTCGCCTCAACCATCATCAACCGGCTCTGCGAAGCAACATTATTCTCCCCAGCAGGCTACCACACGGGCCAAAGAAATTCCCGATTCCAACTCTGGATGGCACCCTACATGGCAGTCTGCATGGTCCGCTCATTTATCCTCCCCAAATGGCTCGGAGGTCAAACGCAAGCCTTCAAACCAACCGGATCCCTCTCCTCCGCACTCAACGAGCGCGACCCGAAACTCACCAAGAACATGTTCGTTCGTCTACGCGTCATATTCTTGAACTATATGGTGGTATTCCATCTAGCCTTCGTTTATGTCACTCTGATCGCAGTGATCATTTCATCCTACCGCTGCTTCTCCGTCGAAAACGGCGCCAAGGACGTCATCATCTGTCTGATCACACATGCCTTCTGGCCACCTTTCGCTTTCTTCTTCATCTGCAGCTCTATGTGGACGCCGATCGCCTATGCCATTAATCCCCCAATCATGCCTGATCGAGAGGATCTGCTCGTGCGGGATCAGAAGACTGGTGTTGCTCATCCCACGGAGGAGAGTAAGCGCATCGCCTTCGGTGGTCAGGCCGTTTGGTTTGAGTTCGAGTACTCAGCTGCTACTATTGCTACCGTCTTGGTCTTTGCATACTCTTTCTTTTTCTAGATTCTCATATCTTTTTTATTTGTTGTTAGATTTGTGGAGGGGGTTCTTTCTTTTCTCAGAAAACATTCTTTCATCAACTTGTATTACTAGGGTTATTTTTGGTTGTTCCTATCATAAACCACTTAATTAGATGGCGTAGGTCTGGTTTGGGATATTTTGATAATATATATATTCTTACTACCATTTATTCTCCTGCAATTCGTTATATCCTTCAGAAAAGTAGTGGCTTTCAACGGGCGAGTCTTTCTATAAAAACATTGCAGTACAAGCTCCCTCGTTCTAATCTATATAAGACACTGTATATGTTACATATAAGGTACATGGGTATACCAATTCTATCATTACCATAGAATAAATACTGCCCCCATCATCCCTGAGAAGGGTTTGCTACACCCTACAAGGCACCGCCGACTTTCTCAACAATCCACATCGCCAAACGAACATTCCAACTAACACGACGTTCGGTTCTTCTCAAGTCATCCCGTGAGATAGCTTGAGACTCCTTCTGTAACCATTCACTCTCTGCACCAAGTCTCCGCTTCAGGTCCTGGTCACCGGTAACGACCAGCGCGCCAGCCTCTAGATCAAGGCTATAACTACGCTTGGTATAGTTGCTGCTCCCCACGAAAGTCAGGCTGGGATGTTCTTCCTTGGGTAGCGTGATCCAAAGACCCTTAGCATGGTAAGTCCAGCCACCTGGTTCCCCGACCGTTCCGCGTCGCCATTCTTTCAGCTGAATGGAATTCGTTCTCTGTGCCGCAGCTACACGGTCAAGGAACCGTGCAGAGAGATGGGTGTATGCGGCAGGAAGCATGCCGGAAATGCCGGGGGAACCGTAGAAACCATTGGCCCAAGGGGATGCTGTGAGCACGGTACCACGTGTCGTGGATTCGGTATGTGAGGTTGATGTGCTTGCGATCAGTAGAGAGGAGAGGACAGGGTGGATGTTGAAATAGCCGGCGGTGAACAACCAGCGGGCACCGGAGGACGCGGGGGATGTTGATAGCATGCGAAGGATTGTGGTCACTGCGGGGAACTCCGTAGAGGTATCGGGTCTTAGTAGTGGGGTGAATTGGGCAACGGGGTAGACATATGTTCCGTCTGAGGATTTCTGTTCAAGTGCGTGTTTCGTTTGGGCCGGTTGAATAAGAGGGTTCAAGACTGTAGAAGCGTAGGAGGTGAAGCTCTCGGGGTCTTCCAACGGTGATGCCGTGCCGTTGGATGTTGGCCAATCCATAAGATATCCAGCAGTGTTATGCGGATCCGGTAGTATTTGGTAGCTCAGACTACATACTGCGTGGTGGATACTGCCATAATAATCGGCCAGTTCTTTAGACTTGAAAACATGATATCGATCCACGCGGTTCGTGAAATAATCATTGGAAAGGTTCGCTCTGCATATATATCATTAGCTGATAGTCTGAAAGACGAATTTTGTTAAAAAAAAAAAAAAAAAAAAGATACCATACCCGGAGAGTATAATCTCGTCGTCAATGCCATAAAGCTTCATATGTTGAAGACCCCAACCCTCGTTGATCCTCTTAGGGATCCATTTCTTTCTCAATCCCGTGAGATTCGGGGTATGGAACATGCGGATTTCCACCCTATCCGAGCCATGTTCAGCGACCAGCGAGGCCAGAAGTGAAGCGCATGAGGGATTCGGCGTCTCGCGAGTTCCTCGTAAGGCGTCCGTCAGAATGGATACTTTGAGATCGGGATTGTCATGTAGAGCCTGGTTCACTGTCTCAATAAGCTCGTGCTCCGATTTTCCGATATACAACGTAGAGAGGTAGACGCGCTTCCGGGCCTTTCGTATCTTGCTCTGCAAACCCTCCGCATTAGTCCCGGACTATCTCCGTTTAATTATATCATATATAGACTTACCTTGAGGGTGCTATAGAAACTAGCAGGAGAGTCCAAGATTGTAATTCGCGAAGCCGGAACCTCAAAGCAGGGAGCAATCCGATCAAGCTCCGAAGTGATACTTCCCAAGGGTGAAGCTGTAGAGGACGCATTCGCGCTGGGACTGGTGCTGGTTGTATAGGCCGAGAATTTGCGCTCACAGAGTCTCCTCCGCACGATCGGCCTGCGCACGACACACCGGAAAGTCTGACCTCCGACGCGACCGAACATCTTTTCACTCCTTCCGTAACCACCTGCAATAACAGAATTTAAAAAACAGCAATTCGCAGGCGGGGCGTCAATTGGAGGTGAAAGTAAACTGTCCACAGACGTCGATCACGGGCATGGTTGCAAACATTGCAAACCGTACGCCGCACTAGACCGCATTGAGCGGGTCCTCGACTCCAATCGATCAAACGGAACAACCAACCGCTTCACTTCGATTAGCATTGCAGACGGACGACGAGCTTACTGCTGCACTTTGCCCAAGATGTCGACTATTCTTCGGACGCTGCGGAACCTGAGGAGGATTGGTATCAAGGTTCGTCGCTGATTCGGGGTTGCTTACGCGGGGATTCGAGAGCTAATTTTCATCCCTCCACAGGACTATGGTCACCAGATGCAGGTACGCAACTCCCGGGACATTGACATGGGTGAAGGGAGACGGCCAATTATGTTTGGATGAATGCTTACAGAGCGGGCTTTCGCGTGGATAGTACATCGGTATAGTTTGCCCTCAATTGACCGGTCTTGGCCGGTTACTGACGCAATTGCGACTTCAGGTGATACCAAAGCCGGTACCTTGATTGGCGTCGACCGCTACGGCAACAAGTTTTTCGAGAACCTTGAGGAGGAGCTTCCTCGTGAGTACTGATAGAAGGTATTTCTGGGCCAGGATTAACTGGGGATGCAGTCCGGACACGATGGGTCGACTACAAGGAGAAGGAATACGACCCTTCACAGATTGAGCCCGGCTGGTGAGGATCCCATTCGATTATACCATTTTCCGTCAGCTGTAGGGCATGTTTTTAAATTTCTTAAACAGGCACGCCTGGATCTCTTACATGGTCGACCAGCCTCCTACCGCGGACAAGATCTTGCAGACTGGTGTGCGCACTTGGGAGTTGTCCGAGCATCGGCCTATGCTCACGCTCTCCCGTGCTGCTTTCAAGACCTACAATACGTAAGTTGTTACCTTTTGTGTCCTTTGGGGAGGGGTGGAGCTAGAGAAAGAAAGAAAGAAAGAAAGACAACCTGTTTGAAGCAACGCTCACTAATGCCTCTCTCAGCGTCAAGCCGAAATACTCCGCTTGGGACCCTGTCGCGGCTCCCCGTAACTAGATGAGGAGCAACCTTCCTTGAGCTTTAACTTGGTTCTGATTGACCCCAACTGTAAGACCATTGTTGGGTGATGTGTAAATAAAGTTGTCCTATTGGTCGTTTGATTCCATCAAAGTTGTTCCATCTGAAACGCCTTGTAATTTTCCCCGTATGTATAAAATAGTATCTATTCATAATTCTATAACGGGAGGTATCTTATTAAGTACAAGATGAAAGAGCTGCTCTTTCAACAAGGTTAAATACAAGAAAGCAATTCCTCGCTATTTAGAGAACATATACACCCGAACCGAGGTTAGACCAGTGCCGGATTGGTCGTCGGTCTTCGAGCTCAACACACCACCACAACACCTCTTTCAATTTCTCAGTATTCCCCTCGGCTTCGTACGCTCTGGAGAGTGTATACCAAGCTTCAGAATTGTCCCAAGAACTACCGCGTTTGGTCAGGGCCGAGAGCAGACCGTAAGCTCGGTCACGAGCGGCGATGCGATTGAGAAGTTTAGGCTCCACGTCTTGAATAGCATGTGGGACTTGGCTATGTTCGGAGTCCGGTGTTTCAGCGAATGATTGTCTGTTTGTAGCCTTTTCGTCAGCCTTTTTCGCTGTTGAGCTTTGCTTCTCGGGAGACACTAGCGTCAGCATCGACATATCAAGTTCAATCTCAGGCTCTGGTGGCAGCAGCGGCATCTGTTGATCCCAAATATCGAGGAGAATGTTTGCCAGGCCAATGGTGGCTTTGGGATGGTCAGGGTCGCGCATCAATGCTTGTTCGAACTGATCCATTGCTTTGTGACGGCGTGACTGAGCATTCGACAAGAACGCCCGTTCAGCAAGGAGGTCGGCCCAAAGTTCGTCGGCACTCTTCGGCGCACCCCAACCACGCTCTCTGAATGACCTAGCAGAAGAGTCTTGAGTTGCGCAAAGGGCTTCGACTCGCGAAACATGCTTGGCGGCTTCCTCACACGCTTCAAATGCATCGTCAAACAACGCTGCGCGCCGATACAGCCCAGCAATGAGAAGCCAAATTTTGACGAGGATACAGAGGGCATGCTTTTGGGCCTGGGCAAGCGGGAACTTAGTCACCGCTTTAGTCGGAGAATCAAAACCATATGATGTTGGCAGACGAACATCCTGTTCAGGCGGCTGCTTCGCATGACCCATGGGTGGCGGCTGTCGCGTATGGCTCATGTTATGAGCAACAGGTCGCAAGGGCTGCTTTCCACTTTGTTCCTTGTTTCCAGACACTGCCGCTGCAACCATATCTGGGGAAGGGGTTTCTCCTCCATTCGGTTGCTCTACACTTCCCACACCATTCACGACGGGCCCATCACCATTTATGTGGCTATGGTTTGGGCCGGGTGCATTGTCGCCCTTCTTAAGGGTACTGCTGCGTTTCCGCAATTTCCGCGAGTCTTGAGGATTTTCGTGGCCAAGGTGTTTATCCTCGTGCGTGACCTGAATGGTTGGCGCCTGGTCCGACTCATTCGGTACTACCGAAGGACTGTTTCCATCTGTCTTATGGTCAGATCCAGATTGCACCCGACGGTCTGGTGCGCGGGGTCCTTTATGCCTCCCAAATATACTGCCGCGGAGACTTTTCACGGTATGCGCGGAGCTCGATGGGGGTCTGAGGTTGTCTGTCTGGGAATCTTTCTTATCGTCAGCTTCAAGGGCTAAATTGCCGAATAGAGTTGCAAATAGCCCGAGTAATTGTTCGCTATGGTTAACAGCAGCTTCTGGGCCCTCCAGAAGTTCAACAAATGCTAACTGAGTCATGCGCGTCTCGATTATACGTTCTTTCTCACGGCCTCGAAGTTCCTCAATTAAGGTACGCTGTAATCCAGCGCCGTTGGCCTGGTCTTGGGTAGCCTGCTGTTGCTTTTGTGGCCTTCTCTCGTGGTGGGCTAGAGAAGTGACTGCGGCAGGGAACTGCTCAAATGCAGCCTCGCAAGAGCGCTCAGCAATATCAAAATCATGCTTTGCACTTAGTAAAAGGGCAAGCAGATGCCATAGCGGAACAAGGTCTCGTTCCCGTGTAAAATACCCTTGAACGGTGCCTGGCTGTGTCTTCGCTGTCAACGCTGTCTTGACACAGTCAATCGCACTATCCAGATCTCGATCTTCTGCGAGAAGTAGAGCAAGCGTATATAGAGATGAATAGTTGGTCTCGTCTTCTAGCTCCGGCGCAGTACTCTTTTCCAGATTATCAATGGCTTCGGATCGTATATCGTTACGTTCTTCATTCACGGGTGTCCAGTTAGCCCAGGCCGCAAGACCTATACCAACACCTCTATAAGCCGCCGCAATGTCAGTAGGAGACACTGCCTGGGAACCAGTCGAGCCTGTATCTGACGAGATTAGAAGCTTTACTTGCTCCTCGTCGTCGCCCTCAACTTCTTGGACATGTTTGTTAATGAACTCCTTCATGAGAGTCGTCAACTCCCTAGCTTTCTCGGCTTCTTTTTCTGAGCCGAAACAACACAGCATAGTGACCCCTTCGGAGAGAGTCCGCAATAAAGTGCCATCGTTTTCCAATTCCCCATACTGTGCCGACTTCTCTGCCCTTTCTTTCGCGCTTACGACAATCTCGATATACGAGTCAAGAGCCTTTAGAGCGAGATCAAAGTCGGCCAATGCCGAATGAACGTGAAATAAGCGCCGGAGTATCAAGTGAGAATGGTATGTTTTCGTAGCTGCACGATACAGGATCTAGTATAGAGGACGTTAGCGTAACCAACTAATGGGCTTCACAAAGCACTTACATCAAGGACGTTCCTACCAACTGCGTTTTGGCCTCCTTCTCCAAGGTCTTCATCAGTCCATTGAGGCCCGCAGAGTATTTCCCAGTTCGTGATTACTTGCTCCACCCAGTCTTCGATTTGTGTGCTTTCCGCATATGCTGTGGGAAATTTAGATTCACGGAGAAGGCTACTCTCATACATCGACTCCACGCGGCGTATTTCAGCAGCAAGCTGCTGGCGTTCTGACCCGCTTGCCGGTGGTACGTATGCTAAATCGTGTTGCAGGGTGGCTGACAAGAGGTCATAGTATGACTTCCATGTTAAATACTTTGGTGTACATACGTCGAAGCCGTCGATATGAGGCAAGGCTCCTTGTTTAACATGTGGGTGTGCAGACCACACCCGAAGGAGTCTCAACGCGGTCTTCATGAGGGCTTCATCAGCCATGGGAATAGTCTTGAGGGCCTCCGTGCTAGCGACCAGTGCGCTTTCAGATGCGAGTTGCTCGGACCAGTGTAAAAATTGGGAGCTATCTGAAGACAGCCCATTGTGACTACTCAACCACGAAGTAAGGGCCTGAAGTGTGTCCAGTGCGTCGGCGGACCCGGATACTTTGTGTTGCCCGGCACCTATTCCCGTTAGAGGATGGAAAGACGCTCAGAAATTGAGATAAATACCTTTGAGATAGCATGCCTTGGCAATACATACTTTAGTCCATGGCGAAAGCTCCTCTCCAGTACTTGTGAGCTTGTGAACTGTCTCATCGAAGTCGTCCGGGAGACGAGCCACTGCCAACCCTGGTTCATTGAGTGTCCAGTGTACCCATCCTAGACAAACTTGAGCTTGAAAGATATCTTGTGGGGGGCCATCTGCCTTTTCGACAGTAGACAAAAGGTGAGGAATAAGTTCTGGCAAAGCCGAGGACGAGGACGCGGAGGAAGATTGAGCAGAAGATGGCCGTTGCGGGGAATGTAAGGCCACCTGGTATTCAGCGGAGGCTACCTCTAGCAGGCCTATCGCACCTCGGTTAGCTTCTTTGTAGATTGCCAATGACACCTGATAGAGTAAGAGAGAATATTACAAGTCTTTTGAGGTGCATGCTTGGTCACTTTGCGAATGAGTTCGGGAATCTCATCCCACTTATTCTGACAACGGGCGTTGTCCAAGGCAGCAATATAGCGACGCCCCTTATCAGAATCTCGAGCCTAACCGAAGCATGTGTCAACAGAATTGAAGGAATTGAATAACTCTTTTACGAAGTGAAGGAGAGTAACACGTAGCCTGATGTGGCAGAAGGTTAAGGACAAGTACTTACAGCCATGATTAAGGGTGGAATGTTAAAAGTTAGGAGAATAGCAGAATCTGGGGGAGGGCAGTTGAACCAGTACCCATAATTAATGCCCACCCCGAGGCTCCGGCACAAGATCTGCTACCTAGGAAGAACAAAAGTGTACTTCTCCTCAAGGTGCAACTCCCGAGGACTTAACTCTGGTGATCATCATTGTCCAGGGGAGAGGAACAACTAGGAACCACCATTGAGACCCGCTTGGGGGGTTACGCAAGTGTAATTATTGGTCGGTTGGTAACGCTTAGTACCACTTTTACCTTACCGATAACACAGTCTGTAGCGTATGGTACGGTCCGTACGGTACCTCCGAGGCTTCATGTGGTCAAAGCTTTTCCGCTTCTCCCAAAAAAAAAAAAAAAAAAAAAACGTTCTCCAAAGATCACCGAAAGTTACAGCATTTATTTGACAAGGACACGGACGCTTTGCCAAGATGGCTTCCATGTCGATGTCCTTACATGCTGTCAATCATCGTCTGACCAACATACCCGTCAAACAATTGCCTCCCATTGCATCATGTCTCGCGACGTCGTTGAGCAATTGCGGGGAGCTACTTTCTGCGCCGCAAAATCAAAAGTCCAAATCTGAGTCGGATAATGCCGTTCAAGTCCACAAGCTTATGACTCGCCTGGCGAGCTTGCTACAGGATAAATCTCCGGAAGGTCGATGGACTGCGGTCGTGCTTGTAAAAGCCGTCGTGGAGGCCGGTCAATGGGAAATCCTACGGGGATGCGAACCACTTGTTCGTGGTCTCATTGCGATCCTTGCGGTACGTTCTTGATTTATGGATCGCAATTGGAATTCGATTAATTCACTTCCAAATAAGATGCTGATACTATCGCCAAACAGAAACCCGACCCTAATTCCACCAAGAAAATGTCTATCATCACTTTGACACGCATCTTCCACCTTACCTATCAGTATCCCACCCTCGTGCGCGAGATAACAACCCCATCTTTACCAAGCTTCATTACCTCGGCTTTGAATCTTATCTCGGTCAAACCTTCGTCGGAACCGATCAGGAAGCTGAAGCCTCACAGTCCATTCCTGGAAACCGTCCTCAATGCACTCGGAGAAATGATCGCACGGCATCCAACCATTTTCCGTCCATTCTCGGCGCAGATCCACAGTATCCTTCAAGCAATAATAGGTTCGACGTCGCCTACATTTCCTCAGACTGCATTAGACTCTGCCGAACGACTGTTTATCTCTTTGCACCATTGCGCTCCGAAGAATACATCTGGGGAGGAATGGAAGAATGCTTGCCAGATGACAATAGCTTCTATTCATGGGGCTGCGGATTACGTATTCCGGGCGGTAGTGGAACAGTGGGAATCCGTGGACCCAGCTCTTCGACAAGCCTCAAGACCGCAGGATTATAGCAGGGAAGTTAGTGATGGCGGCCTAGATACTCTGGGGCTCGCCGGTTGGCAGGGACTTGACTCGGGTGTGAACAGACTTGTCGTACTCCTTCAAATGCTCTCTACCTGCCTTACCACCGCGACTGCTTCTATGGTCGCCATTCCGGTAGGCCCCATTTTGGATCTTACATCGCGACTGACTGCCGTGGTTATTCCCTCCGATGGACGGGATGTCCAGGCCAACCCGCAGATTAGCCGTACGGAAAGGGAGCACCTGTTCGCTGAACTTCCTCGTATTCACGTCGGCTGCATGGAGCTCCTTCAAAACCTTGTAAAGGTTCTAGAGACCGGTGCCATCCCGGTGACACAGACGATTTTAGAGCAGACTCTCTGGGTCTACCGTGCGGAAAAATTCAGTCGAGAAATTCGCGTTTCCGCATATGACCTCGTTCAGACCCTGCTCACCCGCATGGGTCCTTCGTTGACAAAGCAAAGCCTCGCTTCTCTTGCTGATCTGATCCGAACTTCATGCCATGATCTTTTGCCTCCCGCGCACGATCAGAGCGCCTCGGCGAGAGCATCGTCTGACGCGAAAGGCAAAGCCAAGTCCAATCATGCTACAGCAAACGCTGACTCCTTCCTCAACCCCATGTTGAAGCAAGGCCGCCAGTCTAATATGTCCTCTTTCTCTAACCTTACAAGATCCGCATCGGAACTACTGGCTGGAGTGCTTACACACGCTCCGACTGAATACTTGTCTCCTTCGCTCCGAGCTGAAATTGATCGGACGATTATCTTAACATCTGATAAGCACAATATGCTTGCCAGCGTTCTTAATCCTGTACCTGCTGTAAAGGGTCGTGGAGTAAGCGCCAGTATCATGCCATTCTTGGCCCGCAGCTTCCCCGCGGAGATGGAGGTGGAGGGCCTTATTAGACCTAGGATGCCCGTTTTGATGAATGCTTCCGGTGTTGGTGGATATACTGATATGGAGGGGGAGGAGGAAGAAGAAGACGTGCCTGTGCCTGTTTCTGGGGCAGCCCCTGAAAGTACTGGATTCCTCCAGCCGTTATCCACCCCTATCTTACACCACGATATGATGGACACGGATGTGTCCCATAAGCCTGCCCCTGCCTTAACCAAACGCAGTCTCGCGGAGGACAGCAAGCCGCAGCCTCCCACTCTCGGTTCGACAGGGAAAGTAGATTCTAACTTACAGAGTAAACGACCCCGTGTCGGAGGCGATGTCTCCGCTGTTGCCAGTCAGCCATCGTTGGACAAAGCATCCCCCACGACATTTACTGGTACCGCTGCTGTCTCTGTTCCTTCGTCCTCAGCCACCGTTACATCAGCTCCACCCCCTCGGGTTGCTAGCGTGAATGCACCATCTACAACGACCGTCGGTGGTCCCCTATCCGGCTCAGCCGTCGCACAGACCACCTTGACAGATGCTGGAGAGGACGACAGCGATGATGACCTGCCAGCATTGAACATTGATCCGGACACGGAAGACGAAGATGAGGATGAGGATGAGACCATGGAGGGCTAATGTGTATGCTACGAACGTTGAACCACAAAATATCATGACTGTATTCGTATATATCTCCTATGAACTAGGTTCTCTCTATACTCTATCCTCTAAAACCTCTATATAATTTTCCAGCCAACGAAGCATCCCATTCAAGAGAAGCATACACCTAGATACACCAAAAGATAGACGTGGACAACGGCCTAGATAGGAAGCACTCACATAACTCTTATTCCCCTCTCCCAATAACTCCCTCCGTCCCAGTACCGAAACCACGGAGTTTTCCAACACCACCACCCCTCCCCTTCCACCCCATAACCAAATCCCAATCCGCGCAGGGGACTCACTGGCAAAGGTTCCGTCAACCACAAGCCACCCTTGGCGAAATCATCCATGATCAAACCCGCGGTCAACCACAGCCACCCAAAAGCAAAGCCTGCATTCGCAGACCGTCGGAGCCAACGAGGCAATCGAGTCTTCCCTAACTTACCTGTGTAATTATCTAACAGGGCTGGAACTACGACATGAGAGACAGATTCTTGTATCGTAACGCCAACAAATTGAAGAATGAAAAACAGAAATGTCCCGGAAAGAGGCTTAGTGTCGGACCACTGGGTATAACTCCCGCAGGCGTGGATGAAACCGCTAAGCGCGAACGCGACAAATATCATGACGAGGCGCCTGAAACGCGAGTTTGTGGCTAATCTGTTGGGAAGAAGCGATAGAATCCAGTGGGCCGTGGATGTGAATCCGAATCGGAAAAGCTGGTGCCACCATACACCCCAAGCGCCAGCAAGACCGTGGTCCAGCACGGGAACGAGGAACGGACCAAACGTGTCTGAATAAAGCCATGGCGCATCGAGTGGCGCTGCGGTTATGCTGCGGGAGACGTTGGGGAATAACCGGGACAGTCCAAGGAAAATCAGTGGGTTAAAGAAGGCCACAAAGCTTACGGCGGCGTATACACCCAATGCCGTTATCAGGACGCGGTATATATATTCCGCTCCAGGTGGAAGGAATTGGTTTAATGGGAATGGAGGGGGAGGCGGTGGCGATGTGACCCCCCAGAAGTATAAGTCGTGCATCATGAGGACCTTTATCACATCCAGGAGGAGATAGTACTTGAGACAGTCGAAGGCTACAGTACGGATTCTGGTCTCAGCTCCTGAATATGATGCAGTTACCTTACTTGCGCCTCGGGGATATCGTGATAGTGGTCCAGACTTAAGTTGGGATTCCACAGAGGGAGGCAAAGGGCCCATGCTCGATATGCGCCAATTCCATTCGGGGCCCCGCATGTTGAATAGAAGACCCAATGACCAATTCAACCTCTTCGAGAGGGACAGGGGATACGGCTGCCATATGAGGGATTCAATATACTGCTGTTCCTTTGGTTTTGCGTCCTTTAATCCACCGTTCGGGCAGGCATATCCGTTCTGAATAGAGCGCTTCGACGTCGCATCCACAGTCGTTCTAGCCTTTCGCTCAACGCGCAAGAATTCCCTCTCGACATTGTGGAAAACTAGCAATGTCGCAGACCATATGAACCACCATGCGGCCACCAATCCTGTCATGTATCCATTTGCACCAAGAAGGGCCCGTCGATATCGGATAACCTCGAGGGCCAGGCTGATGATGAGGACGAGAACGAGGGGGCGGACATAGCGAGTATTTTGCCGACAAGGAATGACAAGTGCCGATACAGGAAGGATTATGAAAAGAGTCAGATGCCATAAGAATATGGGTTTTAGCTCCCCATGGTGAATGTGCGTGTCCAATTGATCGCCATTGTCGCGAACGATGTTGAGGTAGGAAATAGGAGAGTCGGCCATAGGATGATCCGTTGCAGTTCTAGGCAAAGGAGTCTCCCAGAAAAAAGAGAAATCTAACCTCTCGGGAATGCAACAACCCAACGAAAGAAATCTATATATAGTATTACTGTACCTAGTATAGACTTAAATGAATGAGTTGAGAGTATGTAGTAGTTCAGTTAGAATAACGTCAGAAACCGCGAGCTTATCCTAACAGGCCTTGCAAGGGATATCGGTGTGGATTTGCCTTCTGTCTAATCACCTCGCCACGATGATTTTCCAGTCATCCCGCAAGCTCTGCTCCATGTATAGAATTTCACAGAAAGGAATAAAACCCGGATCGCGTAGTTTGCTTTAAGAACCTTGGCCAACGGCATGATGTTTCGGTTCCACCGCCATTTCAGCAATGCGACCAAAGGACGTGTTCTACCCTCTTTGGCATATATATTTCTGGGCGTATCCTCGTATTGAGCGGACAAGTTTGTTTCCTGTATCCCGTTCGGATCAAAACTTCTACTTATAGATGGATATAAGAACCATTCTGATTTAGACTGCATTAGTTTAGTGGATTGCTACGTACTACTAGTAAAAGTAGCTATCGTGTCGAGGCCAATCAAGCGGTGGCAATCCATGAGCCTCACGCGGACCGAGGATCTGGAGGATTAGTACCTTTCATCCCAATGGAGATCAGTGCTTGTTGAAAGCTTGTTCAACAGGATCAAAAAAAGTCACGGTAAAGCATTGGCTTTCGTTGTTGTATAGTATGGGTTCGATAAGTTCCAGAATCCAGCATGGATCATCATTCGTACTTTATGCATCGGATAAGGAACTGTATAAGACGCGGGTGAAAACATTAAAACATAGTTGCATCACATCAGCACTAAGTACATATTAATTAGTAGTTTGTTTGTTAGTACACCTTAGGTGTCATCGTAAGTTAGGGATCTCCTTTTTGAGTAATTCCAGGCCTGATCTCATGATGTTCCATACCACGTGCGCATAAGAGTTTCTTTTTGTCTCTCGTAATCAAGAAGTAACTTCCCCTCATTTCCCAATTTCCCACCTCTCTTGTTAGTTCCCTGGTTAGTCTACGAATTGATTAGTTTCAGCTTTCAACACAGTGGAGATGCCTCCCGCCTGGAGAGAAGATTCATCGCAATACAGGATGATCCACCTTCTTTATGCTGAAGACTTAATGCATTTCTCAAGAGTTGACCTCCGGAATTAGTTTGTCGGCAATCCCCGCCTTTAGATCCTTCGTCTTACCATGGTGCGGTGCTTTCTTAGCGAGCGTCGGTTCTGATTGGATTGATAAATTATTGATCATCAGATTCAATACCCGATTTATCAGCAAACTTTATGCTATACTGAATCCTGCTGCATAACGTTCTTAACACCGACATCTCGAAGCTGGTTGCTGCGAATGATTGTGCCGATTCCATGCTGACTTATCGCGATGGTACCGTCACTATTGCCGTTAAGCCCGATGGTGTCGTTGACTCGTTGTCATTGTTTAGTTCCCCCCCCGGTTATCAGTATACTTAATACCTGACCTTATGCATGTTGGGCTTGATCATAGCTTTGCTCTCGATTTTTTCAGCATTCGACCCTTTTCTGAACCAGGTCTCCTCTTGCTTGATTTCCTGTTGCCCGGATCTCAACTGTCCTAAAAATTATGTGGTGCTGGATCGGTTGATCTACAAGAAACTTTTTTTCTTCTTCATTTAATTCTATTGTCTCGATTTAGTTTACCCACCTTTCTTTGTTCTCAAAAGAAAATAAGATAAGAAAGAGAAACAGACGGCAGAAGAACTAGTACCACACCCCTACACATTAGTGCTTAGGCCATTGACCTACATTCAACAAGCATGGCAGACACAGGCGAGCCCGTCCAGCCTACTCGCATTCCACATTGGCGCCTTATCATCGACCAAGGGATACTTACTCAGGAAGTCATTGACTACCCTTATGCGGGCTCCGGCACTGAAGATGACCCTTATCTCGTCACCTGGCTTCCCAATGATCCACGAAATCCTATGAATTTCCAAGATAGCCGAAAATGGTTCTACACAGTAACGGTGGCCTGGGCGACCTTAGCGGTATCGCTAGTATCTTCTGCATACACCGGCGGTGTGGACCAAATTATGGAACAATTCAACTGCGGTACAGAAGTAGCCACGCTGGGAGTATCCTTATTCGTGGTAGGATTCGCCATCGGTCCGTTGCTCTGGGCGCCCATGAGCGAGTTATATGGACGACAGTATCTTTTTATTGGCAGTTACTGTGGGTTGACTGTGTTCAACGCTGCTTGTACAGGGTCAAAAAATATCTGGTCACTTATCATCTTCCGCTTCTTCGCAGGTTCTTTTGGATCGTCGCCGCTGACCAACGCTGGCGGCGTGATCGCAGATATGTTCCCAGCCAGCCAGCGTGGTATAGCAATGAGCGTGTTTGCAGCTGCCCCGTTCTTAGGTCCAGTGCTTGGCCCAATCATTGGGGGGTTCTTAGGCATGAAGGAAGGTTGGAAGTGGGTGATGGGATTCTTAGCCATCTTCTCAGGTGCTCTCTGGATTCTTGGGGCAATCTGTGTCCCGGAGACTTACGCTCCTGTCCTTCTGCAGCGGCGGGCAGCCAAACTCTCTAAACTTACCGGGAAAGTTTACCAAAGTAAGGTTGAGGTAGACCAAGGAAAGAAAACACCCAAAGAGGCCTTCCAGATCGCCCTATCTCGACCATGGATCCTACTGTTCCGTGAACCGATCGTGCTCTTGCTGTCAATCTATATGGCTATCATCTATGGTACCCTATATATGATGTTTGCAGCCTTTCCCATTGTCTACCAAGGCCAGCGAGGATGGAACCAGGGTGTTTCTGGCCTGGCTTTTCTGGGAATCATGGTTGGAATGCTCCTTGCGGTAGCCTACACACTCTGGGATAATAAACGCTATATCAATACCCAGGCACGACACAATGGGTTTGCACCTCCCGAGGCTCGCCTGCCTCCTTGCCTGATTGCCTCGATTGTCATACCAATTGGTCTTTTCTGGTTTGCCTGGACGAACTATCCCTCGATTCATTTCATGGCCAGTATCGCAGCCGGCGCGCCGTTCGGATTTGGCATGGTGCTGGTCTTCCTCAGCTTGATGAATTACCTGATTGATGCCTATACAATCTTTGCTGCGTCCGTATTGGCTGCCAATTCTGTGCTTCGTTCCATCTTCGGTGCTGTTTTCCCGCTCTTCACTACATACATGTACAATGACCTAGGTGTGCACTGGGCCTCCAGTATCCCTGCATTTCTAGCAGTCGCGTGCATCCCGTTTCCTTTTCTCTTTTACAAATACGGCCCAGCGATTAGGACGCGATGCAAATATGCAGCGCAGTCTGACGCTTTTATGAAGAAGTTGATGGAACAAAGCACCAATGTTCCTGAAGAGACAGACGCGGAGAAGAAGTCCGAGAATAATGCCATGGAGGGATTGAAAGAGGTGGATGATAATCTGTCCGAGCCCACTCCAGCGAGCTCGCAACTGGATGATCTCCCGTCTGCCTCCAAGTACGACCGAAGAAAGTCTATAGCATCACAGGCATCACGCCGGTCTGAGGGGGTAAATTCTCAAACTGTGTACGATGCTAACCCCTATGACATTGATCGAGTCAACACCCGCGAGTCATTCAAATAGCGACCTTCCGCCCATTCCCCTCTTTCATGACCGCTGACTGTATCCTGTATTGTGATCCGTTGATGGATCCCTAAACATCCCCTTTCTGGTTACCATCCCCCTCTCAAAATACCCTATAGATAGTGTTTAGTTTATAATTTCTATAGAATTCGCTGATAGAACCTTGACTTCAACTTGGCGATCCATCTCGAATCTGATATCATAGGGGATCACGTGGGGTCGCGTCATAGCGCGTTGGATGCTTGACGTTCACTAGCCCAAAAGAGGAATGGTCACGAACAGTACTCCGTGAATCGAACTGTCGCAACCCACGAACAATGAAATCGATCCTACTTCCCCTAATGAGTAATTGCAAGCCTTCAACTACCTACCATCTCCCAGACCACCATGGGTGCCCGGAGAGGAAAGAGACAGGTTGATCAGATAGATCTGACCCAAATCGATGATGAGAATCGGCCTTCGGCTGCTAAGACACCCCGCGTCAGTCACGGACAGCGTCTTGGGGAGGATACCCTCTTTATGCCCTTGAGCCAGTTATCGCAGGTGGCCACAGGAGATGAAGAAGATGACACACAAGCTGCAGATGTAATTCCGGGGAGCCAGGCTGCCGATGATCCGGCGGCTGGTAATTCGATGCTTTACGGGAATGTAAATACAAAGATTGTGGGCGTTCGCTACTATCGCGGGCATGCCACTTATGGTGAACACGTGATTTTGAGACGTGAGCCAGGTAATCAATATGACTCTAATGCCATTCGCGTTGAGAATGTTATGGGAGCTCAGATTGGGCATATCCCGAGGAATATGGCGGCCAAGTTGGCGAAATACATGGTACGTCCCCAGTGAAATGCGTGCTAGTAGTGCTTTCGGTTCTGAAGCTTGCATTTGTAGGATACGAGGTCGCTGGTTGTTGATGGCGTGTTGACTGGGGAAATTGGGCCTTGGGATTGCCCAATTGTTTTGAGCTTGTTCGGCACTAGTGATCCGGCTAGGAGACAAGAGTTGAAAAGTCAGATGGAACAGGACAAGCTGCCTTTAAGCGAATTCAAGCAGAGAGAGCGAGAGGAGCGGAAGCAGCAGAAGGAGCGCGAAAAGGCCCGGAAAGAGGCCGAAAAAAGAGCTCGTGCGCTAGCCAAAGGCAAAGGACAACAGTGGGAGGCAGCAAATAACTCCATGTTTTCCAACCTTCATACTGATGGCAATATTGAAGGAGGAGAGAGCCTAGAGGAACTCATTGGCCAGAGCAGCACTTTCAACCCTCGGGATATTGGCCATGTGGCCGAGAACTTTGGTTTAAGTGAAGCAGACTTGGCTAAAATGCCTATGGCTGATCGTCCTGCTGCACTTTCGACGGAACTCCTCCCTTATCAACGCCAAGGACTGGCCTGGATGCTTGAGAAAGAAAATCCTACTCTCCCTGCTGCTGGATCTGAGGATGTGGTACAACTCTGGAAGAGAAAGGACAATAAATTTACCAACATTGCGACACACTTCTCCACATCTATTGCGCCGCCTCTTGCAAGTGGCGGTATCCTGGCTGATGATATGGGGCTCGGAAAGACTATCCAAATCATTTCCCTAATTCTGGCAAACTCCGCACCGAGGACCCCAGGCTCCTCCAAAACTACACTCATAGTAGCTCCTGTTGGAGTTATGAGCAACTGGAAAAACCAAATACAAGACCACACACATAGCGAGAGCGCTCCACGGGTACATGTCTACCATGGGACAGGAAAGAAAGAAGCCGCCAATCTTGACCAGTACGACGTGGTAGTGACAAGCTATGGCGCCCTTGCAATGGAATACAACCCGAATGCAAAAGTGCCCCCCAAAAAAGGAATTTTTTCCGTCCACTGGCGCCGTATAGTCCTTGATGAGGGACATACGATCCGTAACCCACGGTCCAAAGGCGCGTTAGCAGCATGCAATTTGCGAGCAGACTCTCGCTGGACCTTGACTGGCACGCCAATAGTCAACTCCCTCAAGGATCTTTATTCTCAGGTTCGCTTCATAAGGCTTTCCGGTGGCCTTGAGGACATGACGGTATTCACTAGCGTGTTGATCCGACCACTTATGTCTGAGGACCCGAATGCTCGTTTGCTTCTCCAGGCACTTATGAGTACCATTTGCTTACGCCGTAGAAAGGATATGGAGTTTGTGAACCTGCGTCTGCCGCCCCTTACCTCCCGCGTTCTTCGCATTAAGTTCTACGCTCACGAGCAGGAGAAATATGATATGTTCCAGTATGTATAACCGGATCCCAGAAATGTCCGTGGCATTTGCTCACAATCATAACAGGTCTGAAGCGAGAGGCATGCTTCTAGATTTCAAGTCCAAAGACAAGTCCAGTACCACTTACTCACACCTCCTGGAAGTGCTCCTTCGCCTCCGACAAGTCTGTAATCACTGGGCACTCTGCAAGGACCGTGTTGAAAAGCTTGCACAGCTATTGGAGGAGAATAAGGTCGTCCCGTTAACGCCGGAGAACATCAAAGCCCTTCAAGACATGCTGCGAATCCAAGTCGAGAGTCAAGAGACATGCCCCATCTGTCTAGACACTCTAGAGCAACCGGCCATCACAGCCTGCGCCCACGCTTTCTGTAAAGGTTGTATCGAACAAGTAATCGAACGCCAGCACAAATGTCCCATGTGTCGTGCTGAGATCAACGATACATCCACACTCGTTGAACCTGCCGTCGAAATGGGCGAAAGCACTGAAACTGTTGTCGCAGACCCCGAGAATCCAAGCAGTAAAATCGAAGCTCTAATCAAAATTCTCACAGCCCAAGGCCAAGCCCCTGACACAAAAACAGTCGTCTTCAGCCAATGGACCTCATTCCTGAACCTCCTCGAGCCTCACCTCAACCGCTATGGCATCGGCTTCGCCCGTATCGACGGCAAAATGAGCTCGTTAGTCCGCGACAACTCGACCTACCGGTTTTCGTGCGATCCTAACTGCAAAGTCCTTCTCGCAAGCTTGAGCGTCTGCAGCGTCGGCCTCAACCTAGTGGCAGCAAACCAGGCTATCCTCGCCGACAGCTGGTGGGCCCCGGCAATAGAAGACCAAGCCGTCGACCGAGTCTACCGCCTCGGCCAAACGCGCGAAACGACTATCTGGCGTCTGGTGATGGAAGATAGCATTGAAGATCGCGTCCTGGCCATCCAGGAAACAAAACGCAAGTTGATGTTAGCCGCTTTCCGTGAAACCGCTAAGAAGAAGGTCGATGATAGAGCGACTCGGGCTGCGGATCTCGAGAAGCTGCTTACTTGATCGTGTACACAGGTCTTTGTTAAATCTCTACCGTCTCCCTGGAGTGATTTCTATTCTATCTACATCGTCCTGTCAGGCCTGGACTACTTTCGGACGTTTTCTGTGCGGATATGGAACTGTGAAGATTCTGGAATCTCATGTCGGGCTTCTGTTACTTTTCTGTTGTAATATTTTCCCTATTTCCCTGCTTCTTTCGAACATTGTCGAAATCAATTGAATAGAGAAGACTGGATCTGCTGGCTAGATCAAAGTGGGAATAACAACTGATCTTCCTATGAGTTTTACAGCCCCTTCGCAACTATACCATTTACATAAAAGAGGCAAATATGCATACGCACGCTTTGAGGTATCTTATTATTGTGTTATTTGTTCATGTATCGTTGACTCGTTATTGTGCGCAGCACATGCTTCGATTGGCGCAATCGCGTCCTTTTGCCCCTAAAACTCCGTGCTGAAATGAGAAAGAGATGACCTGTCGCTGCTTTTTTTGGAGGGGTTCAAAGAAAAGAGAAACGTATGAAATTTACAAGAGAAGTGGGAAGATAAGAAAGAAAAGAATGTTAGTGAATTGAAACAAGGCTTCGCAATTGCCAATATTTGCATGCCGCTAAAAAAGCTCTGGATAAAACACGATGGAAAGAAAAGACCAAAATTCCGAAGAATGTAAGAATGGCCAAGATTCGGGTGTTCGAGGTTGCTCACTGCTGGCGGCAAGGATGCTCGGAGTTATCGTCTGATGATGTACTTGATTGCGGGGGCTCGGGATGGGCTGTATACGCGGTTATATCAGGTTGCTGGACATTTGTGTCGAAACTGGTACCATCCATTTGCGTATCTGTCTGTGTACCGCCTTGTCCCAGGCTCCTGGTAGGTGAAAGCCTGAAAGTGGTGTAGAGTGTGGTGCTTTCGTTAGGTGGTTCACTCTGAGCAGAGCGCGAAGAGTATATTCCTGAAGTTAAACTTATCGCGGCTGCGGATGTTGAGGGCATCGGTGTCCTAAAAGGCTCTTGGTAAACGCTCATGTCTGGTGCTAGAGCGGGAGGCCCAGTGTTGTGAGCGCTTGATGGAACTGTTGGCTGCATATAAGGTGGTTGAGACAGCATGGGAGCTGATTGCATGGGAGCTGATTGCATGGGAGCTGATTGCATGGGAGCTGATTGCATGGGAGCTGATTGCATGGGAGCTGATTGCATGGGAGCTGGATGCGTGTATGACGATGGGATCCAAGCCGGAATTTGGCCTGCAGTCCAAGATTGCCTTTGTCTATCCACTATTAACCTCTGGTAAGCCTCCGGGTCAGTGCGCTTAAGGCGCTCGTCGCTCAATTGCTGCTGGACGCCCTGTCTCTCTTCCTCTGTCAATTTGTCATTGTCTTCCTTCTGGAACGTTTCAGTGAGGGCAATATTGCGGATAGACTTCTCCTCGCCGTTGTCACCCATGATGATCTTGTCTAAGACTTGTGGATCCCTCCCCAGATATTCGGCGATGGTTTTTTGAGGGACCGGTTTGGCTGGGAAAAGATATTCACCAAGTGACTTTTGTGCCCAACGAACCGGATTCTTCTTATCGACAACACGGAAAGCAAGTTGGGTCTTGAAGACAGCCTTGTTATACATAACCTCCTCAAAGGTACCACCGGCAATAAAACGGTAGACAAATACTGGTTTCTGCTGGCCCAAGCGATAGGCGCGTCCAACAGCCTGCTCTTCCCATACCGGACTAAACTTAAAGTCGAAAATGATAACACGGTTCGCTCCAGGAATGTTTAAGCCAAGCCCTCCTGCGCGCGTTGAGATTAGGTACACTTGCTGTTCAGAGCCACGATTGAATCTCTTTGTCGCATCTTGTCGAGTCACAACGGGAGTTCGTCCATCTAGGCGAGAGTACTTTCGGTTTGATGACTGAAGAACATACTCAATATAGTTGAGCGTTGGGATACTGTGTGAGAAAACTAGGATCTTGTCACCCGCTCTGATAGATTCGTCGATTATCGAATTCATGATCCGCGCCCGATGAGACATTTCTAAGGCTTTTATGTCAGGGACTGTAGCAAAGATCCGTTCTTGTTCTGAAACCAGCTTTTCCGAATCTGGAAGGCCTGCCTGCGCGATAGGTTCATCACCGGGGATTATCTCCATATCATCTAGCCTCTTGTTTATTTTCTGTGCATCGCTTGCTCGGCTTAGTAGTTTGTCTCTGAAACACGATGGATGATTGCAACATAAACTCAGAATCGCAAGCCAGGACCATAGCTGCGCACTGCCGAAAGCGCCTTTCCCTTGCAATATACTCTCCACATATGAATCATATGCTTGTTTCTGTAGGTCCGTCAAGGGAACCGTTATGACGAACTCGACTTTGGTTGGCAAACTGCCAGCGAGCACGGAGATATCGGCACGGTTGATCTTTGGAGCAAGGATTTCTTTGAGGACTTGAAGCTTCACCAAAGACTTTCTCCTCTCTGTGTACGTACTGTCTACATAAAGTCCCTCCGTTATGGGCTCCACGAATTTTGCTTTGAACTCCACAAATTCGCCAAGGTAGCCCTCCGCAATCCAGTTGATCATCGCATAGTAATCGATAAGATTGTTCGCAAGAGGGGATCCAGTCAGGGCAATGCGGCTTTTAGAGCGGAACTGCATGGCGGCTTGCGAGATGCCAGTGGCTGGGTTTTTCATTTTGTGGGCCTCGTCGGCAACAATAATGTTAGGTCCTTCGAGAAGGCAATCTCTGACTTTGCCATAATCACTATCATTCAAGGGCTTTCCCCTTTTATTTGTCTCCCTATTCAGGATCCACGTCCGAAATATGTCATAGCTCATGATAAGCACCCCGCCTTCCTCATTCCAGTCACACACCTCCTGTAGCCTCTCTGGCGTTGTGGCGGAAGTTGTTATCTTCCTCAAGGGCCCGATGCCCGATTGTACAGGAGCCCACATGAGAAACTCATCATACCAATTTTCAATTAAGGACGATGGGCACAGAATCAACGATTGAGATCTATGGAAAGCTGCAGGAACCTGCTGCCGTATCTTAGGATCATCGGAAGACGCTGCCGCAGATATTGTTGCAAGGAGCGATATAACCTGCATTGTTTTCCCTAAGCCCATTGTGTGAGCGAGCAGACATCCTTGTTTGTTCTCATCTTCGATCAACTCTCGCCACATGAATTGAACACCATTCAATTGGTGGGGCTTGACACGCAAGCCAATTTGAGGGTCTAGATAAATAGCAGGATTTCCGAAGCTGACTGCTTGACGTGTAGGATCAGTGTTAGTGCTGCCTATCTTCCTTTCAAGGAGCTTTCTCTGCTTCTCTTGCAGCGCAACACGAAGCTGTGCGCTCTGCTGACTCTTTTTCGCATTTTGGCTTTCCTTGACCTCTCTCTTGCGCTTTTTGTGAGGAGTGTCTGTAAGATCAGATATCGCTTCCTTTTCATTGAGACGATGCATCTTGGAACCTTTCTTCTTGCGGTATTCATCGAGGCGCGCGCAAAGTTCGTTGAAGTACGTGACAAAGCTGCTGATTCGAGATTGAGCGTTGAGAACAAGGTTCTTCTGGATTCCTTCCGACGGAAGGTGGACACAGTTTATCCACGAGATATAAAAGGAAGTAACACGCATGACCACGCGGTTCTCAGCTTCCTCGAGTTCTGGAATCCTTTCTTGATTCTTCAGCAAGATCTTTAGACCAGTTCCTGTGAGTTGCTGCAAATCTGAACTAGAATATCTGGGAACTGCCTGAGCCAACTTATTTCGCTCTTCGATAGAAAGGGTTGCAATCAGTTTTGCTAATAGTCTCCGGCGGTCTTGTCGCTCTTCCAGTAAATCCCAAGGCACCGACACAAGCTTGTCAATGTCGTGTATATCAGGGAGACTCGGCCGCTTCCTGGGTTTGAAAAGGTTCGGGTGCTTTGTTTTGTAAACTGGAATCTCGACCGTCACCCTGGGACCAAGGTATGGTTCAGGGGAAATTGAGCAACTCCGTTCAGATTTGATAGGATCCTCGAAAGGTTGCGTTATCGCTCGCGACACTGGGTTTAGGGGGGGAGTCTCAACCCTATACTCCTCCTCATTATCGACTGCCGGGGAGTCTTCTGTGAGGTCAATGCATTCTATGGGGTACTTATTCTTGTTCAAAGGGGGTGGAGACGGGGAGCTTGACTCCCGAAAAGGAAGTTTTCTCGCTCTTGAATGACGCCTAATACCAGAAGGGCTGATAATGTCATCGTCACTTTCAGATATTGGTGGGGTTCGAGTGCTGCTATTGTTTTCAACGTGTATGGGTTGGTCCTCAATATCAGATTTGTCAATGAAGTCATCCATAGAATCATCAGACATATCGCCTGACTCTGAATGTAGTGATTCTTCATCCCCGGAGTTATGTTTCGGTCTTTGTGCGGACGTAGGTTTAAGAGGGGCTGAAATTTTCGGAGGACAGGTTTCTTGCTCCAAGATCGAAACACGCCACCTATATTGTTGAATATCCATCACAGTTTGCTCCATGCTTTGACACTGAGTTTGTAGCTCGGACTTCGTTGCGTACTCGCTTTCACGGACTGCGTCCTGCAATTTCCTAAGACGCTTGTTTAGAGATGTAATCTTCCTAACGAGCCCTTTAATTTCTTGGTTGGTAAATCTCCCCTTCTTAGCCTTTAACCAGAGCTTGCGTGCCTTGGGTTTTTCTTTTGGCAAGCAAGAATCAAGCCATTTGCTCTCATATTGGGAGACACAATCTCTGATTACAGATTCTTTCTCCGTAGGCGTGAGTTTAGAGGGTTTCCGAGACCATCCTCCTGGGTTTTCGTCTTCAATTTCTTGCCAAGTCTCTTCGTCAAACTCACCCTCGGATCCTGAGTCTCCATACAATGGAAATGCATCCTGACTTTCGTCTTGCACTGGATACCGCTGTAAAAGATAAGAGAAAGGGTCAGATAGATTTAGTGTGTCCGTCTGCACTTCTCCAGAGACTGCTTGCGACCGATTTAGTTGCGGCCAGTCTTCTATGTTTTCTGTACTAACAGAGACTTTTCCATTTTTCGCAGTGTACAATGTGAAACGTCTTTCGCCACTTTTCACAATGGACATATTATATGGTACTATTGCTGATCGACTTTGATCTTGGGCAGAGTCCAGGATTATGGGCTTTTGTTTTTGAAAATAAAGAAGACACCTGTTCACAAACAAACGCTGTGCAGTTGGAAAGTTTGATCCAACTATTGTGAAGGACTCGTCATTTTGGTCTGGATCAGGAGAGTAGAATAATTGGGATGGTGTGATCTGTCTCGGTCCCATATACCACTCCTTGGCTTGCAGCGGATCTGAAGTATGCTCATTATCAGCTCGACTTCTAGTCAGAGTAGTGGGGTCTAGCCGTCGCCGCTTCCTTCCGTGTGTATCCACGAAAACTTGCTCATGTGAGCGAACACGCTCAAGGGGGCCGAGATCTTCTACATGAGTCTGCAACGTTGTGATGTGAGAATTGTCTTGAGGAGTACTGGACGGAGCCGTAGATCCTCCCGAATTGGGCACACCTGCCATATTTACAGCGTTTGTACTCACCACCGTAGATACACTGGATAGTAAGTTAGTACGTTGTGGAGTTGCATCTAAGGATAAAGGACCACAGTAAAGCGGTGGTGTGGCTTTCTGGGAAGCTTTCGGTGTAATAAACGCTGAATGACATGGAGTGTGACTCTCTCTAGGAGAATCAAGCCGACTTTGAGAGATTTGATATTTCAGGGAGTGTTCTTGAAGATACCGTATCGCCGTGAGCATGGAGCTCCGGTGCCCAAGGGCCCTCAATCCTAGATCATCTCGCAGCGCACTCTTATCGACATCGTTTAAGAGCACTTCTCCAGTGATCAGATTGTCGCGGAGAGCAGCCTCGAAGGAAGTAGGGTCAGGCCGAGGGGCCCCTGACACGGACTGTGACCATGGGGTGTGTGGATTATGGCAAAGGAACTGGACCACTTCGTCGACAGACCAGTCGACCGGATCTGTTCCCTCAGCAGGCATTTGTTCTGTTAAACTCGAGTTATTAGCGATCAATGTGATAAAATATTCCCGATAATGCAAGTAACCCACCAGGTCTCGGGCTTTCGGCCCGCCGGAATGTATGATGTCCTCGAATTACATCTAGAGGTTTGTGTCGTCTGTGTATTAGTAAATACAGCTCAAAATAGTAATTTTATGCAATATGACACGTGCAACGCGTCCAGTACACGTTGCGCTGCAGGAGATGAAAAGTAAGTGATCTACAAGTAAAGTTAACGTTTCTGCCGGCCCAAAGGGCGGTGCATCAGGCGGTGTCTCGGAGCTTCCGACGATAAAGTTGGATTGATAAGCAAAGTTGAGGCCCGTTGCCCCTCACTTTTGGTGGTTGAAGACATTGGTTTTCTTCTCTTCGCGCAACTTCTCTGAGGCGTTTCCTGCTTTTAGACGGTTCTACTACTGGTGTGCCTCTCTCAACCATTCTTTTATATGAAATTATAGATCGTCAGCTGCATCAATCATGGGCGAAATTTATACCAATTATCCTCCTCCGTTGAACCCCGCACAGAAGGAATACTTGGTGACCACCATCAAGGATTGGGCCACGCAGAACGGATTGCTGGTTCGCCCTGCGCCTTCATTCGTTTCAAAAGAAATTGATCCTTCTGGGGTACTTGCGACGAATGCTCCTATTACTCTCTTCCCTAGCCCCTTCCCAAAATCATGCTTCAATGAGGCGACAGCTTTGCAAACTGTATATAATCGGCTCTACGCTGCCATAACATGTAACGAAGAATGGATTGGCAAGATCATGGAAGAGTAAGATATATCCTAACGCATCTTTGGTTGAGTGGTGGGAGCAGCTCAATCGGGCATGCTATCTATGAACTAGACAGTGAGCCGAACTAAACCATGTTTGCTTGTAGTCTCATTGATGTGGATGATTTCATTTCGCACTTGTGGAAAGTCCATCTCGCTGTCAAAAAAGAAGGATATGTCCAGACACTATCACTTGGACTCTATCGATCGGATTATATGGTCCATGCGCCGTCCAGCTCTACAACACCTTCCTTGAAGCAGGTTGAATTCAACACGATCTCATCATCGTTCGGAGGCTTGTCCTCTCTTGTGACATCTCTGCATACGGAACTTCTCGATTCTCCTCCTGGCCACCCAATTGCGTATCCGTCCCACCCGTTGTTCGAGTCGAATGCGCCGCCCGAGAACACAGCAGTGGAGACTCTTTCCGCGGGGTTAGCTGCAGCACACAATGCCTACGGCACATCAAAGTCCACACCCGCCCTTCCCACATGTATTATATTTTTGGTCCAGGAGAACGAGAGGAACACATTTGATCAATTGGCACTCTTCAGGCAGCTGACAAAGGTTCACAATATCCCCGTTTTCCGTCTGCTCAGCTCCGAGATTCTAGATCACACGTCGATCCCAGCCTCCAACCCATCGCGGCCCCTTGTATACTCGCCTCCCCACTCCCCCGAAACGCAATTTGAAGTCACGACAACTTATCTGCGGTGCTTCTATGCGCCAAGCGACTTCAAATCGGAGCGTGATTGGGAAGCACGGACCCACGTCGAGCGTTCTGCAGCGATCAAATGCCCTACAGTTCTAAACCAGCTGGCCGGTTGTAAGATTGTACAACAGGTATTGGCCGAAACCACGGGCCCTGACCACCTTGCAAGCTTCTTACCTGACACCGACCCAGCCGTTATTGCAAGGCTCCGGGAAACCTTTGCGCCTCAATATGATCTGTCCTCTGGTGGACGTGGCAGGGACCTTGCATTAAATGTTGAAACGGCCATGGACCACGTTCTTAAGCCCCAGCGCGAGGGTGGTGGCAACAATATTTACAAGGAAGCCATTCCGGACTTCTTGCACTCCATCCCCGAAAGCGAATGGAAGCGCTGGATTCTCATGGAATTGATCAGACCACCTACCGAGGCAAAGAACATTGCCTTGAGAACCGATGGAGAGGTTCTGAGTGGAGAAGTCATCGGAGAGCTGGGTGTCTATGGAACTATTCTGTGGGATCAGGCTGATGGAAAGATCACCCACAATGAGCAAGGCGGATGGTTGATGAGAACCAAGTCCAAGGATGTCAACGAAGGAGGAGTTGCAACAGGATTTTCTAGCTTAGACAGCATTCTTCTCTATTAAAAGCCGATACAGTAGAAACAATGTGGAATACAGAGCAATCTAAGTGAATCTACAATCTCTTACATTGAAGGAGTACGACGAATCATTAGAAAACATTACCAATCATGACTCATTAACAACCATTCACACAGTCAGATAACCTTTCTTTATCCTGCAGCAACTCCTTGTTCTCGGCGCATACATGCGCGTAAAAACGCAGGCCATTCTGCACATTTTCTGCACCCAAGGCAGAGGTATTTAAAGACCCTCAACCCCCCTCCTCTTTTCAAAGGACACCTCCAGAGTCCGAAATAACCACATGAGGTTGAATCACTCCGTTCACCACACAACCAAACATCCAACGTCCCAACAAACTCGGACATACACTTCATCTTTCCATCTTTATCGTCCTCCACCTCATCGAGAGATATTATACCTGAAAGTATCAGGCCACTCATTATCAGGCAACTGCCTCCAAGAAGCAAAGCCTAACTGTTTCGCCCGCTCCGACAACCTAAAGAACACGCTCTGAGCAGCCCTAATCCGCTCACTGGGGATCTCAGCTCTCCCCTGATTAAGAAAATAACCCAACGGATAGGTGGCGGGCGTGTGCGCAGCCAAGGCACGATCAGCGAGATGCACAGGCCCGCCGCCATCGGTATAAACAACATCCATGGTGGTGTTGTAGCGGATCTGATCGACCGACCAGCGCTCGACGCGCTCGACATCGATTTTGTTAAGACGGCCTGGGGCGCCACGACGGTATGTCCAGCAGGATAGGCGGAGAGGACGACGGGCGTCGCGCTCTCGACGCATGTTGAGGGCGTTTTCGTTGGGGCGGAGATGAAGGGGCGCGGTCATGCGGACGCGGATGTCGCGGTAGGTGAGGCGTGGGTCGGTGCGCATCCAGTACTCGAGCAGCCAGCCTGGGGGATTGCTGGTGATGTATCGGGGTAGGAAGGGGAAGTCCCAGATCTCTTTGCCCTCGTGGTCTCGTACTACCTGGCCGTTTTCTCTTAGGGGAGAGAGGCCTGGGAGGTCTTGCCCGATGGGTGAGTCCATGCGGAAGAGGATGGGGGGCAGGTTGACCTCGGAGTAGGGGGAGTGGTGTGGGTGTGGGCAGGTGTGGTAGCGGTCTGTTGGGGGTGAGGTGTCTGTGGACTTTGTTAGGAGGGTCATCGTTGTGCCGGTGATAGGATGGTTTCTTACGTTGGCACTGCATCTTTGAGGCACGATGTTGATACTCTTGACAAGTCGGGGAGAGTGGGTTGGCCAGTCAGGAGGAGTAGTTGAAGGGGTGGAAGGACTGCTTTTATAGTCGCCTTGAGGGGAATATAGAGCTACATGTCTACGTGAATAACGGTGCTTTGACTAGATACCCTAGGCAATAATATTGGATGTTGATTATTCAATCCATGATGTCTCGGTGAAGGTCTTGTCTTAAGCAATGGTATTGGATCAATGCAATAAGATTAACTGTTTATTAAATGACAGGCGTAGCGGTGAAACATACGCTAAGCTTGAACAATCGTAGCTCGAAAGGGACAAAGAGAAGGTAGCAATATGTGATGCCTAACAGGAACAAGTATCTCTTCTAATTGGGTCAATGTCTATCTGGTTGTCCCGCTGTGTCTTGTTATACAATGACTTCGCCTCCTTCCACCGCACTTCACTGACATATAATTTACCATTTAGAGGCCTAGCGCGAGAGTTAATTTCCTTTGTCTATTCTTTGCAAACAGCTAGCAAGAAATGAGCCAAAAAGAAAACTCCAAGAGGCAAAGAAGAAGAAGAAGAAGAAGAAGAAGAAGAAGAAGAAGAGAACTCCAGACAAAGATACTACTCTGTGCATCCCTATCTCTGAAAGGAGTCATCTTCGAGCCTTTTCCTTCACTTTGACTCTCCATCAACACTTGCTGTAAGGTCTTAGGTATAATCAATATTGAAATGCAACATGACTCTGGTGGTATGTACAGGCCAGCCCTGAAAATCTGCATGGGACATAGCACCTGCAACATTGGCTTACACTACTTGCTAGGAGTTTAGAAGCCATTTACCCCAACGAGCAGGAACAAGTCATTTTCAGTACTTATATTGCTCTGCTATACAGAGTTTGTACATTGATAACACCAAGCAAGGCATTTGCCATGTGCGCTATGTGACGGAAATCCAGCTTGGCATGCAACTTTAAATGAACATCATCTTGTCCGGCGAAGATCCCCGTTGCAGTACCAAAAGACCAAGGAAACAAAGAAAATAAAGACAAATTGTTGGTACACCAGAGAAGGGAATATCGGAGCACATATTTGACATAAAATGTCAGACATTATTGAAAGATGGCCAGTGGGTATTAAGAAGCTCAACAACAAAACTTGTGATGCGACAAGGTAAAAAGACTAAACAAGCAGGGGACAAGAACAATCACGGCTAAACAACACGATTCGAAGGACATAAGTGCGTTAATACAAAAGGTTGAATTGCACAGCAGCACAGATAATGACAAGCACCGCGTTGGGGAACCAAATATCATTTCTATCCGATTCCTCCTGTCATGATCCGCGAAACTATTTTTGAATATAGTCGTCATAATCGTCAATGTTAATGTCATTGATGCTGCTGATGTCCATCATCTCCATGTCCTCGGCGGCTATGGCTGGGATATCGAAGAGGTATCTGTCCCCGGAGAGGCATTGCTCGAACAGATTGTCAAAGACTCGGTGGCGAACACCAAATGGCAGTTCGGAGGCGGAGTACGGAGTCAACACATCAGGATACAGCCCGTGGGAAGGAGGGAGTAATCCTTCACGCTGCACACCTGCGCCAGTTGGGCCAGACACAAGTGTGAGGCTGGTATAGATGGGGGTGGGATACTTCCCCATGTGGCAAACGTTGCCGCAAAACCCTCCTCTAGCTAGTTTCAATGGGGAAGGACGCCTACGCTGAATTTTTCCTGGCACGATGGGTCTCAAGGCCTTCTCAGTATTATGTCGTGGTATGCAGTTTTTGACGCTCACTGTCAAGTCGATGTCTTCCATGCTAACGGTCTCTGGTAGTTCGTTATCCGAAATCAATCTTGTGATGACAGACAGAGGTCCCTCTAGGCTGTCATTACTTTCATCGAATGGAATATATGATGGGACGTAGTTAAAAAGCTCTGCGACAGTTTCAACTGTGAGATCATCTACTGTGAAATCGATCGAGACAGACTCCACTGGAGGTACCACTAGGGCCAGCCCTTCTGGAACGAGCTCTTTCGATGTGTCTACCTTCCCAGCGCTCACAGATTCCTCAGTGGGGTTTGAGATGTCGGCTGGCTGCTCTTCCTGGTGCCCTTCCTGGACGATGTCTTCGTGGTGGGCGTCTGCCTCTTCCTGCACGGGCGTCTTTGAGGGCTTTCTGCCACGAGCTACTCTCCTCCCCTTGTTGTATTGGTTGGGCAGCGGGATCCTTCCACCATCTTCCCCGAGGGCTGGGTTTATCAAGCCGGGCGTTATACCGCGAGTCGTATTCATACCAGGAAGAAGTCCGATATCCTGCATCTTTCGAAGTATGTCTTGCTTGAGTTGCTGGCTACGCTTGTTACCGGAGTCCCATGCAATCAGCGAGAATTGCTGACGGAAGCGGACGCTGCGCTGCTGCAACGCATTGTCTTGAATTCTGAAGAGTGGGTGCATACGATCAGTGATATCTCTGAGACGAATACGCCTATCGAGCCGCATCCAAGCTTCCACTCGGAATTCCTCGACTGTCGAGGCTATGTTGTCAGGCAGTATGGGGAGGTCACGCAAATATTCGCCATGGATGGGGTAGTTCATGCGAGGGGGGTCCGATTTACGATTTCTTTTGTCTCCAGGCTCGAATTGGTAAAGTATTTCGGGAAGATTTGTCCACGACCAGTCATCCTGGTCCGGTCGAAAAATGGTAAAGTTGCGAGGGTCAACAGCCTGAGGACTGTCCTGCCGAGGTACTGACTTTCCTATGTCATTGTTAGCACTGTCTCTCTGCTATGTTGGAGAAAGCACCGATTTACCTTTGTCCTTCTTTCCTTTGCCTTTTTTTGCACTGGCCTTGGTGCTCTTTGAGGACTCGGCGGTCGTAGACGTCTCGGGATACACAGAAGCATGTGGCTGTTGAGACAACTCAAGGTCTTCCTCTGGATCGACCGTCTTCGAAATCGGCTGTGATTGATGTTAGCATGCATATCGATACTAACGCATCCTATATACTGTCGGGCACAAGAAGAACCGACTGGATAAGGATACTAGCATCGACATACGTGAGACATGTTGTCTTCCTCGCTGTTGAGGTAGACTTTTGAAGAGGTGCTTTTTCTACCACCGATATTGAATAGTTTGTGAACGAAACCAGAGAATAGAGCTCGATTGACGATGAATTGACACTGAAGCAGGCTAGCAGCTTGGAGGATCGTAATATGGACGAAGAGGTATGAAGTGATTGAAGCAATCCAGAGTCTCTGTCAAGAGATTCGAGGGACCAAGTGGGCGAGCCATTGTGTCTAGCACCCTGGTATTCTTCTTGTCTACTCTGAATAGAAACTGGGTGGTTGGGAGTATAGTTCTCCCAATTGGGAAATTGAGAGGGTTTCAAGACGCTGTCGACAATATTCACTATTCACTGAAGTTGTGTCGCGAGGTCCTCTTCCTAGCCCCCCTCCCGGGCAATTTGTTGATCCTCGCTTTCTGACGAGCAATCCATTGCCTCCGCCTGCAATATAAGAAGTGAGATATGTAATTTTTCGCGCTTCGAATGAATCTCATATCACTATACTACTCTTCATGTGTTGGTGGTGCGGCTCTTCGACCGATATAGTTGCGATGTCAGCACCACGACAAGCATGCAGTTCCCCGGACCAGTGGACCCACCAGGTGTCATGGACCCACCCTGGACAAGCCATAATTCATGAGTCAATTGAATAAGTATAGCCCTGGAAGGCTGGGGCCTGTTCTGATTGGTGTGACCCAGGCAGAATAGCATTGTCATGGTCGGGCTCTCGGACGAGAGTACATACCGGGGAGTGTGAATATGATTGTTCCCCGGGGGCCTCTCACAGCTCTGACGTATATTGTAATAGGCGTTCGTCCAATCACAATTCCCCAGCGCCTATTGTAGTCTCGATGCAGTATCGAGCTCAATGAATAGAAGCGGAACTACACCACCTAGTCCTATGTCTCGCCAGAACCAAGTGTCCCAGACTCTCTTTCATATTTGGACCATGAAATAGAAGGTCCAAGTCATCCTGTAATGAGGTGAGACGAGGAGGGGGGAGGGGGAAGGGGGGAAACTAGAAACGATAGAATTATAACCAGTAGTGCCCCACGTGGTTCACTAGATAGAGCATGTTCGAGTGATTCTGTAGACATCCGGCGTAGTAACATTTCAAATTTAAAATGAAGGTGAGGAAGGGGTACAGGACTTTTAGATTTCCCTTTCTGCAAAAGAGTTGCACAGTACATAATGCCTAGGTATTCTCAAATCATCGCAATATCCGTCTTTTCCACAAAAGTGATGCCTGAAAGCGGCTAATATTGAATAAAGCCAATATGCGATTCAAGAACAAATTGAAATGACACCACAGAGAGCTCCACATACATATTCACAAATTGTATCCCATAATAGTGACAGTAAGCGTACTTTGATCCTGAGGAGCGACATGTACATTCCGCCAATCAACGCTCGGACTTTAGCGACCACCATTTGATATCTCCCAGACTGTTCTCACAACGAAGATCCAGATAATCCCAGAAAGTAAGCCGACTTCCGTGTAGGTATTCATCCAGACTCATTGTCCTTTCGGTAGCATCAGCCTCTGTGGGAAAGGTTCGAGCGGGAGGCCCTCTGTGAGAAGCCAATTCACGTAGAGTAGTGGGATAGGAGTTGAAATCAGAGAGGTTCTGCTGAATGGATATTCTGTCTCTTCTCTTGTGAGTGGCATTATAGTCCGTACTGCACCGCTGGGTTAGCCGTTTAGCCTCTGATAATAGTCGTGCACAAACAACTTACCTCGCAACATCATGGAAACTTTGCCTTTTAAGACGAGAATTCGTAATGCTGAAGCAATCGCTATTTGGAACAGCTTTTCTTTGCAAGTGCTTTGTGTCCCTGTGCAAATGGTAGAGGATTTCCGCTGATTTGGCCTGGTGAGTTCGGTGGGACTTATCGAGTATTACCTTTGGAGTCTGGCCATGGTGGGAGCTCTGCTTAATCAGGCGAGACCTCTCACTATCTGAATAACTTTGGTGGGAAACAGAACCGGAGATATCATCGTAGGCTGCTCTTGGGGGCAGTGGAATTCGCCCACCAGCTTCGCCTTTAGAGGGGTCGATTAGACCCGGCGTTAAGCCTCTCGTAGTGTTCGACGCCGGATCTATTCCAATTGATATAGCCAGGCGAGATATATTATTAATGGTCTTTTGAGCTCCCCAGCATGCGACGTGAAATTTCTCTCGGAAAGCCTTCCGACGAAGTTCAATGTCAACTGATGTTAATCTAGACCTGTACCTGGGGTTTACCCGGTCGATAATGTCTTGCCCAGTTATCCGACGATCGAGACGCATCCAGGCTTCAAGTCTCCACCCTTCAACTTTGGAGGATATCTGGTCCGGGAGGACTGAAAAAGCATTGACGTGCTTCCCGAAGACCTTGTGTGCGGCAGTACGAACAACGTGTCTGGATTTTCCATGCTCGGGTTTCAGAATATACAAGATATCCGGTAGGTTCTCTAGGCTCCAATCATCCTGATCAATGTGTGGAGCTGTCATATCGTCATTCTCATGTTCGTGACTCAGCCGAGCTATCTGGTTTGTCGGGCTAGGAGAATCCAAGATGATAGTATGCGTGGCGGCATGATGTTTCTGTGCAGTGTACTATGAGTTACGCGGTAAGCATCGTGCTAATCAGCTTCAATGGTAAAGCAAAATGTCAACATACAGTGGGATCCGAGTTATCCCGATCTGGAGTCTTCATCTGGTGCATGCTAATAGTGCTTGGGCTGGATTCACTCTCCCCGTGAGCTCTTCTCACTCTTAACCTTCCCAGAACCACTCCACACGGACCGTAGTGCGCAGTTGTTGTTCTGGGTGCATTTTCTCTTTGGCTGTCTAGCATTTGTGTAGTGAATGTTTTCTGGTTTCTGGGAGGTGTCATGGTTCAGGTTTCGGGGACAGATCCGACAGGGCCTGTTGGACATAAGTGAGTACTTCTTGTCAATGTTAATCTACGAGAGTCACCTTACTTGTGTTAAGTCGATTAGCAACGTAGAGAGGTGCATACAAGTACAGATCATAGAGGCTCAACAAATTTGACAAGAAGATATGTATAGTAAACAATGGATTGTAAAGCTAGTGATTAGATGGAGAAGCTTGAAAATGAGGGTAGTTAGAATATAAATTCTCGGCCATGATTCCACGTGGAGTGGCAAATGGGGGAGAGTGAGGAGAAAAGGTGCTCTTTGCTGTTGTGCTTTTCATTCAGTTGCGGCCTTTGAGCACAAACATTTTCCCCTCCCGCATCGTTTTTCTCGTCCAATCTTTTCGTCTACTAGCCTTTAACCGTGTCTCTATATTTTAACCATTTCAATCAACATTTCTCCAAAGGTCGTGTCATGTTGGCTATATAGTAAGGGTTTCAACAGACTTCTTCAGTTGAAAACGTAATTGAGTTTCTAGTTACTGTACACTCGCTTATAATGGTCAGTTTTTCATCTGTGTTGAAAATAAGAAGAAAACTAAAAAGAGAATAAAGTAAACGGACGGAAAGGGCAAAAAGTAAAAGTGAAATTCTGGGAGAAACAAAGAAGTAGTACTGGTGTTAACGAGGAGAAAAGCAGTAGTATAAATAAAGTAAACAAACCGTTGACGTTCCCCACATCCGCAATTTAACAACCACTGGCACAAAAACTACATTAATTGATTGACTACGTACTACTCTTGACACCTCTTCAACTGAAATTCTCTCGTTTTATTTAAAATTAATTTTCAACATCCAAATAAACCTTACCAATGTCGAACCCATCGTCTCAACTATTCCGTCTCATCCAGAATACGGCCACGAAACACCGTAACCCCAAGCAAATCTCGAACAAGTACAGTTTACAAATCTCCTGCAACGTCAAACCCAACGCGTCTGCAAATCGCGAAGGCATCATAGCAGTTGGCTCTGAGAAAGTGGACGTTTGTGTGGCTGCCGTCCCACGAGACGGCGAAGCCAACGCGGCCGTATCACGAGTGTTTGCTCAGGTACTGATCTTCGCTCTGTTCATTCCTAACTACTAGACATTATTCTCAGATGAGATCAACATGATTATCTGACTGGCGAAAACCAGATCCTCAAAGTCCCCAAATCTACGGTGGACGTCATTCGCGGTTTGAAGTCGCGCGACAAGACACTTTGTGTTTCTGATTTAGAGATTGGGACCGAAGGCGAAGAGAAATTTATACAGCAAGTACGTCAAAAGCTGGAGGAAGCGGTGATCAAGAAATAACAGCACCATCCGTTGAAATTGAGCTCTCTCCAATAGGCCAATCACTGACCTGATCATGTTGGTCCGGCACCATTTACTGTGGGACACCGCCGTGACATCACGGGAATTCTCCGAACTTTTTTTTTCTTTTTCTTTTTGTTAACGCCGATCTCTATTCGCATTAAACACCACTCGCAAAGATTTATGTTCAAGTAGGCCGCCTTTCGATAAGAAACGCCTAGTCATCAACAAAGGAATTCCAAAGTCAAAATGTCTTCCAGCAACCCAGAAGCCGCTTCCTCTAAACGAAAAGCTCCCGATGATCGCGTCGCATCTAAAGCAGCTCCGGCCGAAGCGATCCACTTCACTGCGCGCAATCCGCCATGGACCTATCTCAAACTACAGCTGTATGTCTTCTAGGACTGTTTGCATGCAAGTAGTAAACCTTGCTAATACACAGTATCTATATGCTATAGAATTCACCAACCAGGCACGTCAACCGCCTTCCAATCTCAGCCCCTCGACCCACTCACAGCTCGAACATACATCAACTCTGCGCTCTCTCAATTTCTCGGCCTGTCAGGCACAGCCATCTCGATTGATATCCTTAAAATCCTCCCTGAAACTCCACAGCCGAAACCCACAGATAAATTCATCTGGGTGCGTGTCCCGCGTCAAGATGCCCCTGCTGTCGTGGCAGCGGTGAGCTCCTGGATCGGAGGAGGCACTGGCGTTGGCTCGGTGGGTAGTGTGGCGTGGAGGGTCTGTGCCAAGGGAAATTATCTGGGAGCTCTGACTCAGGGGTCCGGGGAAGATTTGTTCGCTCCATGATCTGTGATGTAGGGGAACTGTGCGTCAGTGGTTTCTCGGTTTATATCGGAGAAAGAGGTCGGTTTCTCAGGATCGGCTATTCTCCTACGACATGATGATGCGATCGTATACAGCAGCACTCACACGCTGAACCGCAAGAAGTCGGGACGATGATCAGTCCCGATACACGAACTTCACCGGGCAATGTGATGACGTGGAGAACTAACATCCCGTCCCAGGCCGGGAAACAAACGGAGGATTATCGTAAGACCTAGGTGGCTGAAGGAATGGTTGAGTAGTGACCAAGCGCGGAGCACCAGCTATATATCCGGTCGGTATAGCGAGCTACAACAAGCGAAACCCGGCTGTCAGGCGCACCCTCGTGATTTCGGGCGCACTCTTACAATAGCTCTTGTAGGAAAGACCTATGAGACGCACTGCAAGAAAGGGAACCTTTTGCTCGAACCAAGACAATCTAGTCGTTTCAATATGAACAGTCTAATGTTTAAATCCATCCATGTACATCTGCGCAGCAAGTAGCGATTATCCCAAACCAACATATTCACAACGAATAACATGAACATAATATAGCAGTAACTAGTGGAGTACTCCCTGTCCTCAAGCAATAGAAACACCGAAACGCGCATGCTCAAAAAGAGACCCAATGCCCGCGCTGATAGTAACTTTTCAAAGAACGATTCATTTTTTTTTTCTTTTTTTGTTTTTTCCCTTCTTTTTCGAGTCTTTAAGGTTTTGACTCCTGACGCGTATTGGTCCCTCTAAACCGTTTGTTTACTGCTCATGCTTCCAACAACAGTCGACTCATCCGATCCCAACGCAGCAGGGGAGTTGGCGACCACTTTTGTTCTAAGCGCAGCTCTGATGTCCGCGACGCTCCGGTCCTTCCAGTCATTGTAGCCATCCATGCTAAGCGGATACAACACCAAGTTGTCGTCACGGACGGTGAAATCGTCGACACGAGGCGCTGGAGTCGCGGTGATGATATCCAGTTCCAAAGCAATTTGTCGGCAGTAGGTGTCTAAAGGAAGATCGTTGACGTCCTGACCGAAGGGGTTCTCAATTTCGCTGCCGATAGTGGCGAGACCGAGGATGATGTATGCGGCCACTGGATGCATTTGTTAGATTCCACGCAGTGTCTTTTAAATGGTTAGGACATGGATTATTTACCAATTGAGCCAGGGATTGTCACCCATGTGAGGGAGTTGTAGAGTTGGAAGGGTAGAGACATAACGTAGATCCAGGCGATTTGGGCGATGGCGATGCTATATGCTGTTGGGAGTGGGGTGTCAAGGACGCGCTCAGTTCCCGTGACGACTTCGTTCAGGGCAGCCAGGCCGTTGACTATGATATATGTCAGTGTTCATGTTCATTATGGCATCGCAAAGAGGCAAGTGGGACATACTGGCTTGTGCCTGATGCAAGCTGATGCTGAGAGTCTCGTTGGTAATACATCTGTCGATATAAGCCGATAAATGGTTAAGAATCTCCAAAGGAAGATGGCCCAGTGGCTTCTTGGATCGCTTGACGAGCTTCCTGGGGTTCGATTCGGCAAAGGAAACACCAAGGTATTCTCCTGTTGACTTCCAAAGTGACTTCCGCGGAGGCTGGAGGCGCTGACGATCATGCGCATCTTTGGCGAAAGTGTCAAGGTAGCCGACCAGGCCCGCAAGATCTTCGTAAGCGATATCCGGCTCGAAACGGAGTTTATGCTTGAGTGCAACCGCGAAGGCCAGGATGAGGTTCATTGCGGTACTAATATTGTCAGAAGGGTGGTCTATAACTGAGGTCATTTGTGATTCGTGTCAACGTACAGTTTTTGCAGGAGGTCCTCCTTTCCCAACTCTCCTTCCCGTTCTCTAGTGTTGATCCAGATAGTGCGAGCAAGATTGCGCGAGGTCTGGATAAGCAGCGACCAATATTTGCGTCCATCAGCCCATCTATATGATTCAGTTAGAATTCCTCAAGACACCAACTGTGGTAACAGCTTGCCTACCTTTCGTAAGCCGTCGAACTCCGGAAAGACAGTGCCAAACCGACGACAAAACCCGTAACTGTGAGCAGAATGTTGTTGATCCCCACTAACCGTTGGTCAGCCAAACGCATTCCTTAATGGAGTGTCCAGTTATACTATACTAACGCGGGTGTACAAATTTCGAGAGTAATGTGATCAGAGTAGCCCATGCTGCAACAAAGGACAGCGGCAGGATCATCTTGGGCAGCACACTGCCATGCATTCGGAGGAAGGTGGGCCATTTAGAATGCTTGTCCAAATCACGGGGACCATGCTGGATGTGGAACTTGGTTAGATCATCGTTTACATCTCCCAGATGACTAAAGACTCAATCACATACAAAGTACCGATCCAGTTCGCTAGAGTTCCGTCGGTCAAGCATAAATTGGGTATCTCGAGTATTGGCCAGGTTTTCTAGAAAGGTCGGGCGTGGGGTTATCCGCCGACCTGGTGACGGCTCTCGTTCCGGGACGGTTCCTTGGTCGTGATGAACAGCATGAGAACGAATATCGGCTTGAACTGGAGCAGGGCCCTCGCCAGCTTGCGCCGGCACATCGGCAGCGGCAGCGGGTGGTGAACTGTGTCCTTCCATCGGGTGTTTGGGGGTATGCAAATGGATTACGGAGTACGGGACCAACGAGGAGATGAATGTAAGTGCTATACAGACGCTAACACAAAAGGAAAAAGAAAAAAAAAAAAGGAGAAAGAAAGAAATGTATAAAGCCGTGTGCAAGAGGGTGATCGAACCCTTTTTCAAAGGATAATAAATGAAATTGCCAGACTAAAACCAGAAAAAGGAGTGAACTAAAGAATTAGCGATAGACAAACAGATGGAGAAGAACAAGATCGAACTAAACGAATGGGTCCGCACCGGGGTTATATCTACTGTATACTCCGTAGTGTACAGTGCTACAGCAAGTATCGTCTGGCCATTAACCTTAAGAGGGCGCAGACGGGGGTCCTAACTTTCAATAGACCCCTCCGGGACGCCAAGCGAACAATATTTCCCGACTCACAGACAGCCTCAGTGCTAAGAATAAAGAAAATGGCCATGTAAAAAAAAAAAAAAGAAGGATTAGGTCTCGGGGAGAACTAGTGCCATGGAGGGTGTAGTGCGTAAGTCCATGAATAACATCTCATGTCTCTGATGGACGGATGTGTATAAAGTGGATCTTTGACGTGCAGAACCGGGAGACATGGTAGCCAATGGAACGGGACATGGCTTGGGTCCAGGCCTCCTGTTTCACTATGTTCGCAACGGCGAGAACTGCGCCACGCCCCGAGACGTCGCACGGGAGTATCCGCTCTCATCAGGTCGCTCCATTCATTCGCTGTGCCCCTTTGCCTTTTGAAGTTTGGAGTCTTCTGGACCGTCGGAGGCGGCAAGTCAAATTTAATTCTCCATCCACTTGCCCTCGACTTGAAACACGGCTCAGCTCTCCTTCTCTCTCTGCCGTGTAGGATGGTGAGTTTTGAACAACGCATCCTCAAAAAAGAAAAAGAGATAAAAAAGAAAGAAAAAAGGTATATAGACTCTTGCAGAGTGCACCCCGGCTGACTATTGCTCTGGATTCTTCCTCGAGAGAAGGCTGCCAGTACTCCGTTAGAGAGCTAACTAAAGAACATGCTTCCCGGACCCCAGTATGCCAGTGCCAGTCCACTTTTTTGACATGTCCACCTCGTGCGTGTCAAACTTAGTAGATATCACATGACATCGGTTTCCAGCAAATCTGAAAATTAAATATTGTGGGACATTTCAAGACGAACATACCTCTCAGTTGTTCAACCCCGGGCCATCTATGCCCTCATATGAAGTATAACATATCGTGAATTACCAAAACTGTGTGCAATCTATGTATATTCATCGACCTCCAGTCTCTTGAGTTACTCGGGTAGAAGATTAGCTCAAAATAGCATAGTCCAATGTCAGACTAGTCAGCACTCGGCTTATTGGGCGACACTCCGTGCTAGTGGTCGGGTCCGTGCACGGGGTGCCTGAACCTGAAATTGAAGTTGACGATGCACTGGGCAGCGAACTTGGAAGGATTCCGCGAATAAGGGGTTAGTGACTAACTTCTGATATCTTAGAATAGAATTAAAGTTCTGTGTCTTACAGGTTGCTATTCTCCCAAGTTTCAAGGAATTCGAAGGTGAGCATGCCTCATAAACATGAGCTTTTATTGCCAACATTTAGATATCTCGTGGGGAACATTTTCCTTGAATTTCCAGTGAGATGCTTGAAGGGGAGACGAGATCGCTTAGGAATGACACCACCAGGCCTATTTAGGCAACTTCAACACACATGGACCCCTGGGCCTTGCGCCCCCTGAATCCAACTTGATTTCCTAATCCAGTAGTATCCTGATATCATTGGTGGTTATGTTGCTCTCAGTGGCTCCGTATGTTGCACTAAATCACTTTTTAAAAGGTGGCCGATTCGGGTACTGAAGGCTTTGCTAAAAAAGGTATTGGCTAAGTCGTTCAAGCCGGTATTGGTATGCCCAAGGGCCCACTAATATGTGGTTTCCGATCATCTGGACAGAGCCTGGAGTGATGTAAAAGCAGCGTAACACTCCATAGCCCTGATATCTGCGGTACACACACTGGTTGCTCCCAGTATGCTGGGACTCCTGGCGGCAAAGGCCCTGAATGTGATCCTTAAACGGGGCCGTAGAATATTATAATAATAATGATATTAAGGAATCTGAATATTAGCCGGAATATGATATCGGAAACTCTCGGTATAAGGTTTTAACCCAGGAAAATCGATAATCTATACTCTGGTAAAAACAGATACATTTTCCGTGCTATATGTCAGAGACTAATGGACACCCATAAGTATACGACAAAACATCATTAACTGAGGTACCTTAATAGCATAGAGAACACCATTATATATAAGGACACTTCTTTATATACTAAATTAGAATTTGTCTTTGTACATTTTAATCAAAATACTCAGTTATTTGAGACATATACTATCAAGTACCTATACTAGCTCCACTTGTACCATTTTTTAACTATTACATATATATACTAAATAGACGTGGCTCTTCTATCTTAAACTGTTACTTTATGGACCGCACTTACATTGTCTTGGACCTCACAATCACTTCATTGTTTTCGATAACCAGTGAATTCTAGTTATTATCGTAAGTTGCATCCGATCAAGATAGTTGTAACCTACTATACAGAGTAATAATAGTCTGTCAACTAGTAACGATTCGGAGGCGGGAAGGAACGAGAGAATCTATGATTTGCTGAATAGTAAAGCGGAACACTATAGAAATGATCCTTGCTCCTTTTCTCCCACGTGTAGAGGTTCTGTCCAGTGTGCTTGATAAACTCTTCACCACCATGGAGTCAAAAGCTGTTCGCCAAAGCAACAATGTCTGGACTAACAAGTATTTTTCTATTGCCCTCGGGGCAATGATGGTTCTTTTTATTGTCCACCACTGGCTGGGGATTCTCTACTTCAAGTATAGTTCAAGGAAGCCAGGTCCCTTGACCGATACATTTGTTCACTGGCATCGGTGCGTTCGCCATTTTCTCTGTATGAGACCCGCTAATAGTAAGGGATAGATCCACACGGAAAACTATTGGTAGAACGATTTGTGGCCTGCATCTTAGAAGGTGGTTACTTCCACACGGTTTACTGGGCAATCATCCTGATCCTTATCTTGACCAATGTTGATTTGGGAGACCTCAAATTCGTACGTCCGTCCCGTGAACCAAAACCCTGGCTTTGAAACTGACCATTATCCCAGGTAGGAAAACGTCTCGGCTGGTATCGTTGTCCTCGCCCTAGTTTGCAGTCTCAAGAGCTCACTAACTAATAGACCTAGGGCCACTCTTGCAAACCTCGTTCTCCTCGTTTTCCTCGCTCTCCGGAATACTCCACTTGCTCCCTTAAGCGGACGATCGTATGAAAAGCTACGTCCCCTACACAAGACGGCCGGATATACCGCCATTGGCATGATGCTCCTCCACACCATAGTTTACTTGGCTGGTTGGTCACAGTCAGGCAGTCTTCACAAGATGCAGGAAATCGATAATGCCGCCGGTGCCGTTGCTGGGGTAGCTATGTTGGTTATAGGCCTAACCACAATAGGGTATTTTGTTCGAAAATCCTACGAAGGCAAGTGATTTTCGTATCATCTTCAATGTGCTCCAGAATGAATTAACACTCACCTCGACACAGTTTTCTACATGGTGCATCTCCTCATGTTGATCCTCATCATGATCATGGTGGGAATGCACCGACCCAAAATATCCACTCAAACACTCGTGATTGTCATTTTCACGTCTTGTATGTGGTTCTCGGACCGACTGGTACGACTAGCCAAAAGTATGTTGGTTCTCAGTCGGAAACCATGCAACGCTCACTGCCTTGCCGGGAGACGAAGTGCACGTTAGGCTTAAGCGCAATGTCTTGTGCCGCCCTGGGTCTCATGTGTTTTTGTGGTTGCCTTCTGTCCGTTTGTTTGGGACTCACCCATTCACTATGGTCTCCTCAAACCCTCCTGAGTTTGTTATCCGGGCTTATGATGAATTCACCCGTGATCTCTATTATCTCGCTCATAAGAAGCAAGGTCAATTGCTCAGGTGCTCTATGGATGGGGAGTATGGGCAGGTCCCGGTCTTCATGGAATTTGACAAGGTAATTCTGGTTGCAGGGGGTAGCGGTGCCAGCTTTACTTTTGCCATTGCACTCGGTTTACTTGAGCAGCTAGCTGCTCGTAACACTTTGAAGCGGATAGAGTTCCTCTGGGCAATCAGGAGTCTGGGTATGTGTGCCTACATCCAGTATTTAAGTTTGACCTGGTTCCATTGGGAAAATTTGACCGATAATTTAGTTCTAGACTCACTCAAATGGTTCGAACCACAGCTTGCCAAGCTTCAGGAAAGCGCATGTGTCAATATTTCCATTTATGTCACCCGAGATGCGATCTCATCCGGGGGGTCAATCGTCCCGCCGACGCCAATTTCTGATAAATCTGCATGCCTAACCAACGCCTTGCCCAGTGGCGGCGATATCGAGATGGGATTATGGAAGACAACAGCGCCTGGGGTCACACTTGATGACGCATTTCACACGATGAAAGGACAACCAGATATTAGACTTCTGATCTCGGACTACATCTCAGGCAGTAGCTCAGAGGAACGGGTGGTCATCGGTGGATGCGGCCCAATCGAGATGATTGATGCGTTGAGTCAGGTCGTACAGGAGAGACAGATATCTGGCCCATCGGTCACACTGCATACAGAGGTTAGTCTTCCTTGTTATTTTGATGAGGAGAGATTGCTGATTAGGAGTAGGAGTCTATGTGGTGAGCGTGGACTACCTATATACAGCGGCATAGCATAGCTATTCTTTTCCTCGGGTTATTTTGCATTAGAGTATCTTCAACGACCTGCTGAGGTGGAAAAGCTCCGCTACTTATGACTTCATGCTCTCTCTGGATAGCGTGCGGTACATGCAGAGGATAAATAACCCTGGTGGTATCGCGGGACCCTAATCTAGTCATAATACATCCTTAGCTATTGATTCAACTGTGAAGTTTTAGAGGATGCTTGACACTAAACTCCCATGCATGACATTTTAGCTTACTATATGAGAATCACTACATCAGTATAACGTCCTATCCCTGGCTGTCTGGTAAGCGAGGAACAGTGACACAGGATAATCTTAACATATCGCAAAACAATCAGTCGGCTAGATTTGGAGATGGGGTTGTAGACTAAGAGAGAATGATATTGTACATCCGGGGAATATGGTACTTTATAATAATAACACTAATATGCGTGTACTAATTGTATAACGCCTACACAACTGAACAGACCCTTATGTTGTCACCGACAAGACTTATATTTTGCCTTAAATAGAAGCTCTCACCGTCTGACATCGAGTATCTATAGGATTTACAGGATTCTGTAGAGTAGTGCTCCGTCCACTGTAGATGAATCCGCCGAGTTGGCAGATGTAACCTCACTTTAAGAGCTCCTTATTTTAATTACATTGTTTATCATGCAGCACACAGTAGCTTACGCGGAGCCGAGATAGATTGGATGATCGTGGTAATCATCACCCCAGGCAGCCTTTTTCAGCTCCTCATGCTCAGCTTCCTCTCTTTCTTTAGAATAGAGACTGCGAAAGTGTTCATGCTCCGTGAGTTCATATGCATCGTCCTCATCATCCCACCATATACTGAATCGCGGTGTTAGATGTATAGGCAAAACATAAGTATTTGGGTGAATGGGATTTACAGGAATGCTTGGGGTATCTCTCCCTCTTTTTCACTCTCTTCGTCTGGTTCGTCACAAGGATCGATTGGGAGTAATTCACCACCACATTTGGTAATGTGTTCTTTCATCCTATAGAACATTGTACCAGGGGGGGGGTAACTAACTCATTATACTGTGCTAATGTTGTCATGTTGGAGAGTTCGTACTAACGACATCAAAAATTAGTGAGGTCTTGAAACTTTTTTTTTATTTTCGCCATTAGTCTCTCACTGTATAGATATATTTCACCATCGTGGTTTCTGCCAAAAAGGTGGATAACTGTGTATGTCCTTTGGTTGAAGAGAGAAAGGGCAAGAAGGAACTTCTGATGGGATGCGTCGGCCCTTTTGAAGGGTGATACATGGTATAAATTGCGGGGTCCTCAATCACGATGGCGCAGCTGAAAGCAAAGTCAATATATGAGAGTTGCTCAGCTTGTTTGTCGACCTGGCCCCACAAATTTCATCTCCTGACTCGTGTAGCCTCCAGCTCTACTGGAAAAAGATTCCCTTAGGAAGGAAAAGCCGAAAAGTATCACAACATCATCTGCTGATATGTCGTTCGATGATAGGCTCTATCACCCGACACTAAGTAAGGGCTGTGCTGCCTGTGCACAATAGTACCATAGTATTCAAAACCATCATACTTATCCTCATCGCCTCGCCGCTGTACCACCCACTCAATCTATGGTAGGTAGGGGAATCACGATGTCATGGAGATTCTCATATATTGAAGCTATAAAAAACGTCATTGATAATGCTGGAAGCGTTACACGTAAGGAGGCACGTTGTCTTGGAGATTCCATACCTATAGAAGAGAGATGCTGGGTCAGGTAAGTTTCCAGAATCAGCATATGCAAAGATGCGGAAGCTGGCTTCGGATAGTATTAGTTACTCCTGAATCAAAAACTGTGGATATATTTGCTATACAATAGCGCCTATATGCCCGAATATAATAAGCTCTCGAAATGGATGTATTACTCTCTTTATACTAATATTCCGCCCAATGGCATTCTCGAAGGGCTTTCAAAAGACACTTAGCCTACATAGGAAATGTTCATGTTGATCTTCGTTGACGACATTGAATAGTTGTTCTGCCCTAAGACTAAGACTTCTCATGCTTGCTTGTACTTAATTCTGGTATTATTTACTAGGTATACTAGCCTACAAGCGAGGGTATTACGAATGAAATCCAAGGAATCCGCAGCCCACGATGCAAAAGGTATAGTTGATGTAGAAGGCTCAATCGGTATGGAAATCCATACCCCAAACGTGTGTGATTGCAAGTAGCGGTATGCTATGAGAGGTAGAGAGTTGCCGACCTCCTACCAAGGGTAGGGGGTCGCTACGTCCTTTATATACACAAGGTAACTGAGCATCGTAGGGTTAAGCCCGTGGTGCGGTGACTAGGGGTATAGCTGCCGATAGCCGCTTTTTAAGGTAGTGCTATAGTATAAGGTTACCCCAGCGTAGCTGCGATCACACGTGCATAGTATCGATATAATAGACATCTTAATGGTCCTCTACTATTACACTTTGATGTTTAACCGTCGGGCTTGTCAGGGAGTTTTCGAATTTCATATACTTTTTAAAGGGCTCATTTCTTCGGACTCCATTGCTATGAGTAGTAACAATCATGACAACAGAGCCATGCCTACTTTACCTTCGCAACCCCCCAGTGTATACATTCCTTCTATTCCCCTTAGATACCGTCAAACATATGTTTGGCCCTTGCTTCTGTGCGGGTGCATTAGTGTCTTTGTAATATCATACCGTTAAAGGTAAAAGAACCGCCTACTACTCAGGATCTATAATAGTCACGTTATACTTCAACGGTTTGTTGTGTCAATTATTGGTTATTTCTAAAATTGCCCAGATGAGGGGTGCTGTTGTTTCCCGCCGTCAGTCAGTAAAATTTGAACCACAAATGGCACCTACTTTCAAATTGCACTTCGTCCTGTTTGCAGATCTGAGAATCATGGCTGAACAGTTCCAGATGACGACTGACCGGGAAATTGAACCAGACGTATGTTTCCTGACTCGTTCTCTCACATTATATAACTAGATAGCCCAATGCTCAAGCTAATCACGATTAGGATGCGCACTACCTTGATAACGATTCTGCTTATAATGACTCGTAACATATTCTCATGTTCAGCATTGAATCCTCCACGTTTTAGCTGACGCGCTCTATCCAGCCTTGTACCCGAAAGTTACCGGACATCGATAACATCGAGTGTCTTGAATTACAAGTATGGCCCCTATATTCGCTGTTTTCCTTCGTTCAGCATCCCGTTGCCATCTTAGGGCAAGTCGTATAGTTAGGCTAACGTTCTAGGAAATCAGGTATGAGGTACGCATTGCTAGGGTCCATTGTCCAAAGGTCACATCGCATAACAGCTACTTTTGTAGAACGGTCGGAGATACCATGCGTACCGCGAAGGCGAGTATGCTCTGGTATGTTCTGTCCCCTGGGTACCTGATGTCTGGTTAGACGATCTAACACATGTCTATAGCCAAATGATGAAGAGGAGCAGGACCGGATGGACATACTCCACCATATCTATAACTTGATTCTTAATGGGGAAATCCACATTGCCCCGATCAAAGACCCACAAAGAGTCTTGGATATTGGCACGGGCACAGGAATCTGGGCTGTCGATTTTGCGGAGTACGAGACCAAATTATCCAAGTTGTCACTTCTTGCATCGTTCTATTCTTCCACATGCTGAGCTTGTTTTACCCTAGTCAATATCAGTCCTCAGAAGTGATCGGTATGTGATACAGATTTTGTATTTTTGCTTACTTTGAGCTTATATGCTATATTGCAGGCAATGACCTTAGCCCTATACAGCCGAAATGGTGAGCCATGTCAGTGTTGAAATGCCAATGTTGGAATATCTCTCTCATTTTTTGATGCGATTCTAAGGGTTCCTCCAAACTGTCAATTTGAAATCGATGGTTTTGAATCAGAATGGTCGTACGCCCATCCATTCGATTAAATCCATGGTCGGGAGCTTGCTGGGTCTATACACGACTTCCCTCGTCTATGCAAACAAGCCTTCTCTCATCTGCGTCCAGGTGGATTTTTCGAAATACAAAGCTTTACTGTCGATATTTTTTCCGATGACGGTTCGATCGAAAAAGCACCTTATACAAAACAGGTCGTTTCTCTCGTTTAAGAGGCGAGTGCCAGGTTTGGCAAACCTATGGACAACTTGGATACATGGCCTGCCGCGATGAAAGAGGCCGGGTTCACAGATGTTGTCTGAAAGATTGTGAAAGCACCTTCGAGTCCATGGGCCAAGGATCCGAAGCAAAAGGAGATTGGCCGATTTTCCCAGGCTCACCAAGTCCATAGCATTCCTGCATATACCAATGTTTTGCTATCCCGAGTTCTGGGTTGGAACAAAACGGAGATTGATATCCTAAATATGCACGTGCTGCGGGAGTCAAAAAGTCTGGAAGTGCACCAGTATGGGAAATTGTATCTTATATACGGGAGAAAAGTATTGTAGCGTTTTCCTTTTTCAGCATTGATTCATCTCCTCTCTTGCTTTTTCTATGTCTCAATTCCTCACTAGATCGGTGGTTGTTCGGCTGTATGGGGGTCTCACCATATGCAGTAATAGAGTGCTGAATACCATATCAAAGTGTTCGCTTCGTTCAGTCTAGATTAATACTGAGTCAGAGGACTGGACATGAGTATTATTCTCATGCATGTGACATTCTCAACTTAGAAGAGCATCATTTAGGTTATTTCTGACTGAGGCTGAAGTAATCCTCACCGAGTGCCTCTAAGCACAATGTACTGTACAACAAAAATTACGAGTTCAGTATAAGTAGTACTGCATAATTCTACAGAAAAGACACAATATAGAGCATTATGAAGTATTTCCATTCGCTATTTACTTCTCTCATTTCACTGAGATAGAATAATCGGTAAGGAATAAACTCGACGGCCCTCAGGACTATGTGCAGGAAGATACCCACTTCAACAACCCAGCAAACTTTCAGTTGTACTCTTATTATTGAGGTTTGTCTATTTAAACAGTGAATATAAGACTTGAAGGTGATTGGTTCCAAAGCGCATTCAGGGACTGTACCATCCCGCTGGAACAAAGCTTGTTCCTGAACTTTATCAAAAAGAACTCGTGTTTTCGGCAAATGATATCGGAATGTGCTTGATATATCAGCATGCTGTTTTATGGATAGAGCCTTGCTTGAAGAGAAGGCCCCTTTGTGGTATCTAGACCATAGGTTTACTTACCTAATAGTACATTATAGGACAAGGACTGTGTCTCTACTCATTTAATAGCGTAGTTGTTCATTTCACATGTATTAGGATGTTTGTCGTGTCGTGTACAATGCGCTTCTGGGGCTTGGGTTGGAGTGTCATCCACAAATGACATATCAAAAGATGCTTAAAGGGGTGAAAGAATAAGAGCTACGGTCTGCGAAGATCAGACTAGCATGGGTATTTCAAGCCGACGGTTGTCCTTCCCAAAATCCAGATCACTTTTTCGACATAATAGGAGTTAACTCGTGGGTATTCCTTTCTGATTCGGTATTATATCCCACAGCTAGGAAATAAGGATAGATAATCGCAAGTAGCAAACTTGGTTCATTTCAGGATATAGAAACCAGAAGCCAAAGACAATTATTCTGTTGATTCGGATGATTGACATGAACGATAGGAGAAGTCGTTGGGTCCACTTATGATCTGCCGGCACGTTCCCAGAGCTTCTTGGGATAGACCCTTCCCAGTCTTGACTCGATTATAGAAATATCCACTTTATATGATCTACACTGGAGGATCCTTTCTCCCAAAAAGAAGCCTTTTTTTGATGTCATGGAGATCGAATTAACCCCTCATAGTGGGTACAAAGATACCTACTGAGAGGAAGAGTGACGACTACCAAATATTTCCACCAGGAACGTAAAGGACAGTGATGTCATGGCCCATTGGGACTCAAATATAAGATTTCCTCGACAGACGGTTTATCTACTTACTACTCCGTACGTACAGTACCTTGGTAGTGTAGTTCTATCTTCGGCTGAACGGAGCGAACTTACTTAAGCAGTAACCTTAACTAACTCTATTACCATTTCTGCAATGCGATGCTATTACGCTCAAAGCTTGATATAGGGCGGATACGTTGGATGAACAGCTGCGGTTCAAGTTCTCTCACTCTCTCGTTATTTATTTTTTATATATTTTTTATTTTATAATATTTATCCTTCCTCAATATTTGGACCGAAGGAAAGTAGGCCATACTAGTTAGATATTATGTCCCTCGGTTAGGTATGCAGTTTGAGGTACGTGGCCAAACTTTAATCCCTGAGATAGCCGAGACTACTCCGTACTCAGTACAGATATCTATAATGTACATTCCTTATATCGAGTACGGGGCCTTTTATATTTTGTATGGTCAGTGATATTGGGTGGGAAAAAAAAAAAAAAAAAAAGCACAGACCGTTAGCCGAATCATGGGGCCGAGGAAATGGCAAGCTAAATGACTAGCTGAGGCTTGCCTCGGAAAACACATGCAAACCACCGAAGACCCAATTTCAATCTTTGACTCGATCGCCTTTTTAAGGTTCATGAAACGGTGAAACCCTCGTGGTTCCACCAAATGCAATTGAGTCGCGATGTTACTGTGGAAAGGTACTAGTAGTATCAGTCTGACCATGGTATCAGATCGCTGGAGATACATGTTTGAGCCTCCCTCCTGTTTTCTTCTTCTTTTTTTTCTTTCTTTCTTTCTTCCTTTTCTTTCTTTTTTTTTTTTTGTTTTCTTCTCTAGTTTACTTTTGTGCTTATAATTGGGGGGTGTTTTTACATGGGAAACGTTTAGAAACTTCGATTGACTGACAGTCTTAGGGATGAGGGACCTGTTGGGCTCCAGGCTCAGGTGGTCTGCTACCCAAACCGTGTTAGCCCTATCCACAATTCTCCACACGGTGAGAGGCCACGATGCTGATTTAAGACAAGTTAGAGTGAATTAGTAGTAACTCGCTAAAGGAGGGACGCGCGGGGGTTGGTCCGTCATTACTGGCAGTACGTAAGGTAAACGAGAAATTACCTCGACCTTGACTGCCGAGTTTGCTACCCAGATCTACTACGGTGCTTACCTTTCCAGTGGTTCCACCTAAGTGATCATTGGAGTATAGCACGGGAGGACACGGACTTGAAACTAATGGTGGACTAACTGCTTAAAACTAGAACAATGACTATTATAATATAAATATTATACGAGAAAGGCTTAATATATTGTTGGTGCACTGACCGTAGAAAAAGGCAATGTAACGCGATTGGTGGCCAGCCTCGTGTCCACGGGACTTGGCAATTTCTTAAGTGAAGTCGCAGCTGCGATGACCACCAATTGGTCCCTGTCTTCCAGGGGACGCGTCGGTCGGCTTAATATCCTCGAATCAGCGACGTTACAACGGCTAAATGTCACTTATCCAAAAGGCACTGGAATTTCTTTTAACTTTTTGGACTCGGTGGCTCCGCCCAGGGGTCCAGACGTTGCTGCGACCATTAATGGTCCATGACTTAGATCGGCCACAAACTATGGTGGAGCAGAACGTGAACGATGGGTCATGGATCTGCCTATCACCACGCTTCACTGAACGTGAAACCCCGGTAGTATTCGGATTTGCTTCTGTTTTTGCGATCGCGTGGCAGCACACTACGCAGGGGAGGGGCAGTCCGGCATTCCTCCAAACCCCATGGTGTGCCTGCTTTTGAGCCTACCTGCAGTGAATGTAGTGGCTCTGGACCTAGGTCGGCCATGGGGAAATATAAAAGCCCAAAATCCTAGCCCACAAATACCACGAGGGCTGTCCCCTGGTTCTCAAAAAGACATTATTGATCGGCATCCCTGGTTCCAAAGGGACAAGGATTGTTCTTCTCACGAATTAGGCTGTCATACTCTTGCTGGTCTCGGTCGAGAGTGGGCGCGCCCTACTTGTGAGGGATTTGTGAAGTATACCATCTTGCCAGTCTCCCCATGTCGGTATTTCACTTCGATCCATCCATATCTCTTCGCTCCTTACCAGCCTTGACACGACGTTAACACCCTAATGATGGCCTATACGATCCTTACCACTCGACCTGGGTGCTAATGGCAATGATCATATTGGACTGAGTAATAAAAAAATCCAACTACTGTACAACGACAAGGGCGACTACCATCATCAACAACTTGCGGTTCTCCGGACTAAACACGAAACATGAAGCTGCCCCCAGCCGATGTGTTGGCGACATGGCCAACACCGAATTATATTGACCCTGCCACCCGTGGGAATTCTGTCCTTATCGTGACCGTCGTCTTTTCCGCCCTAGCTTTTGTCGTAACTTGCCTCAGGCTCTATACTCGCTTCAAGATAACATGCAGTCCCGGCATCGACGACATCCTTATCGTAGTCGCGCTGGTATGTTGCACAAGACATATGGCCTTACTGGCTGATTCTGACCTGCTTCTAGGCGTTTACAATTGCGATGTGCGTGATCATCTGCTTGGCCACTGAACAATATGGGTGCAACCGACATATATGGGACGTTCCGTTGGACTGGCTTCCAACTGCCTCCAAGTTCAACCTCCTCTTCCAAATCCTTTTTTCCCTATCATCCAGCATCACGAAACTCGCGCTGTTATGGTTTTGCAAACGACTACTCGGAGCCGGTAGCAAGGGCCTCTATACCACATACAATATAGTGTTGATCGGGGCAATGGTCTTGGTGGCACTGCTGTGTATTATCTTTTTGTTTGTATGCATTTTCCAATGCAGGTATGTTTACCTTTTCATTCTTTGCTTCTTCTTGCTTCTCACATTATACCGATTTCTTAGCCCGATCCATGCCTACTGGGACATGCAACCGACATACCCTCATCGCTGTTTAAATGATGGGGCTGTTGTATTCGCCGCTAGTGTCATCAATATCTTTACCGACTTCTTATCCACGGTAGTCCCGATGCCGTTGATCTGGAATCTTAAACTCCCGGCCCGGCAGCGAATTGCTGTGATGTCCATTTTTAGTCTGGGAATCGTGGTCAACGTTGCCGGCACCGTCCGGACGGTCTATGTGTATAAGAGTATGATCGCCTCGTACGACATGACTTGGTTTGGCTGGCCAGTCTTTCTCGCTGCATCAATAGAGATCAACCTGGGATTGGTATGTCTAAAGGTCGCAAAATTCCCCTTAGGAAACGTTGCTAATGTTCATTAGATCTGTGCCTCTGCGCCCGCCTTGAGACCTCTCGTTGCATTTTTCTTGCCACGGCTACTCCAGTCCACCCAGAAATACGCGTCCGGATATGGTCAAAGTCGTCCTCAGAAGTTATGGTCGTCGGTCAACCCGTCTAGGCACTCCACCAAACCCTCCAGGGGCCGATCGCATCATCCTCATTCTGACAGCCAGCTGGAACGATTTGAGGTCTACCGGACGGTTGAGATGGAGACTTGGACCGAATCCCGGAACCCAAGCGATCCGACCGGTAATGATCATAGCATGCCATCCAATCATGCTCGTGTCACAACGCCCAACCAAGATTTCGATCTTAAGTATGACAGTGCGGTATACACGTCGCCTGGCAGCGAGAAGTCTTCCGCATCTCTTACCCGGCAAACCAGTTCGCCATTCAAAGACAAACATTCCCTATGACATTCCTTCAACCTTTCATACCATTATCATGTCCCAATAAGCATTGACTGCTAATTTTACGATCCTTGAGCTCGAACTCTCTCTTTACGAAACCACACGTTTCTCATAACCTTTTCCGCCACACCTTACATTGACTTCTTGTACATTTGGAAAACTACATGTATTAATACATACGATACACTACAATTGTTCGATAGGACCATGCAAATAAAAAAAGAATGAGAATGAGAATGAGAATTAAAGAATTATACCCGAGCACTGTATACTTCCACCCTCCCTACGCAACAGCACACAAGGAGGCCCCACCACAAAGCCCTTTTGAATTAAATCCCGCCATCCCCACCATCTCCACATTTCCGAAATAAATCCGTTGATAGTCGACGCCGATGTGGCATGATTTCTATTTAACACGTCAGTATTATTACTAAAAGATTAAGGATGGATGTAGGTCCATACACTACGCTGGCTACTTAAATTACGTGCATATCTAGTCGTATAGATCCCTGTCCGCCCAGAATCCAGGAAGCAGCCTCGGCCGTTGTTGGCGAATCATGGTAGACTAATATTTCCGGTCTCCGTCGGCCGGCAATCTCCGTGGAATACGAAGCCCTAATGGTGATGACTGGCGATGGGTGGAGATGTATCAGGTTAGTAGGGACCTCGCGCAGATCTTGGTAGGGCCTGGAGTACCAAGAGGCCTATTAGCCTAATAACCCCCCATAATGGTGGGAAGTTGCTGGTATCTGATATATCGTTATTGTTAAGGGATATGATCGTTGTGGGATGTCATGATTGTAGTAGTATCCCTGTCGCTATTCATAACAATTGTATACTACTAGCAATGTGCTAGTGTCTCGTCATCATCTTGGAATTGCTTCTACTGAGCACTAAGCCATGCGTGTTACTAGCAGTTGCAGCTGCAGCTGCGCCGCTGGTTGATCTCCCTTTTTCTGTGCTCTTAGAGGTTAGCTGGATACTAGTAACCTGATACTTATGTGCGATTATGGGGTCTACTACTAACCCCTGCTATTACTACCAACCTTCCAAATCGTACTTAAGCCTGTCCTATCTCTGGAGTACGTACTTTTTACTCCTCTTTCTTTTTTCGGTGAATTGCTCTAAACATAGGTGCCTCTCTCTGGGTTACGTTCAGCTTGCTAACTAATATGGAAAGGTACAGAGATCCACACATTAGATTAGGGTCTTAGCCAATTCAGAAAGACAGCACGCGAGTCAGTGGAGCAGATGAGAAGACTAAACAAGGTATCTTCGCTTTTTCAGGGTGTGGCCAAGAGCTGACAGAAGTACTAAAATTCATAGTTTACCTGACAGTCTGAACAATGGGCTCCTTAAGTTTCCTTCGCTGATTGCCGTACTAGGTACATTTATTAATTGTCTCAGCTGCGACCAGTCACCGTATCATGCGAATATACCACCTTAGGTAACTCGGTGCTATCTTTGAACTCGGTAAACACACCATCATTGAAGCCTTTCCATGCCAATCCCGAATAAGCACCGCGGATGTGTCTGTTCGTCATTATCAGGTTTCGCCAAAATAAGCTTAGAGGCAAATTACCTGCGAAACAGCTTTGTCACATTTGCTATCGTCGCTCAATTGTTAAGGAAAGGGGTATTATAAACGGCTACAATCGAGTATTGCTCTTCGGTGGTTACCCAAGTCCAAGCCTACTTACGTTCTAGACTTCCGGTGTGATTCAGGCTAATCTATCCGGTGCATATCTTTTGTACATCAACCATCCGATTTTGACAATAACAGCCATAACTACACCTGTATATCACTCGATAATAATTGGTATTATGGTGGCACTCATCTGTGACGGCCGGCTTCTCCAACCTACGAGATGTAGATCGGCCTGTGTGTGAACCGTCAGTAGTCGACCAGTCATACACATTATAAATTAGAATCAGCAGCAGTCCCTAGTATTAACGTGGTGAAAAGAGCATCCTATGTGAATGATCTCACACTACCGTGGCGGGCGAGTTCCCTGTTACCATAGCCCTGACAACGTCATGGTAGGGCAATTTTTGAAGTTTGACTTCACGCTGGGGCGCCCCAGCAGGAGTTACAAGCATCATTATCGCCAATCTAAGCTCTACTATCCTTCCTTTATTCTGACTGACAAGTCTTGTAAAGAAAGCAGTTTACCTGTCACCATCGCCCAATATGCACCTTCTAGTCGCAGCCATGCACATGGGTTACCCTTACTAAAGATACGCATCAGCAGAAGTCGTCATGATTACCATGACATGCCTTGATTTATGAAAGATCTGCAAAGAGATGGGTCACAGAGAAAAGATTTTTCCTGTCAGAATTACAGGTGGAGAGTGCCTACCCAACTTCCTCCAGCATACACGCAACGCACAATACTAACCACCAAATAACCGACTCATATAGCAACTAGATACTGTGCATCCAGCATAATGGCACAAGAATCCATTCTGACACAGAACATTCCTCTGGAATATTTCCCAGCACCCACAGAGGAAGAAATCCATCCATGGTATCAGGCATCTCACGTAGTCCTAAATCAGCCACTCCTCAGAACCTGGGATGTCCACTCGGCCGTCCAGCCAACATCAACAAACTGCATGTATTCAAGATGTCCATGTCAACTACTAGATACTTTCGAGGCCCGGGCATTATCGTTAGCCATCCACGCCCATGACAACAACCAGACACCAACACCGTACATCTCATTCACCACCTGCGCAGGGGTTGCACGGAGACTTGCCCTAACAAGGGCCAGGAAGAGAGGCTCTCAGATGCTTACGGTTATCAATCCAAGGGTCCGAGCGGCCCACGGTCGATACCTTCTCAGTGCGGCTAGTGAATTGCATTACTACGGGGTAAGAGACCCACACGGTACGACCTATCAAGACTATCAAGATGAATACCTCTGCCTCTGGGTGGTTGAAGAAGAAGAGGTTGTTGGACATTGGGAATGGGACGAGCTTGTTGAGGTGGATGATTGGTACGAGGCCATCATTCTGCCTGCGTTTACAGCGCATGACGAAAGATTTAACGCTCGTCTCTTGGGAATAAATCCAGGTGTTTGGTCCGATACATCTGCGAGTGCTGGGTTGACATCAAGAGACCAAACCAGTAGATGGGATGAAGATAATTCCCTTGATATAGAATACTCATCTGGCCAGCATCAGTACTTGTCGGGTGAGGGATATAACGGGTCATTTGAGGATTATCTTGGTTTGAGCGACAGTTACTACGAGGCTGAGGCTAACTCAATCGGTTATTTGCTCAACCCCTCCGAGGATTATTAACTAGTACTCAAGCTGTGGGTAAATGTGTCTAGGTTCTGGATAACTAATATTTGCTGGGTTGCTCGATATATCCTACTCAAGGCTAGGTCAGCCGCCGAGGTTTGCTTTCCGTCGAGTCGGAACTTGCTAGCAATATTCTGCGAGCTCATTATAGTGTCTCTGTGACAAATGATATTATATTGGCCGACTTCATATCTGTAGGGGAAGCGTTTACAGTAATACTGCTTTACATCATTACCTCGTAGATAGGTGTCGAACTTATTGTACTTTATGTAGTGGTTCCCATAGTAGCCGATATAGGATCGTTTCGTTGTGTCCTATGCTGTGTTAGCAATTACCTTTTGCAACTGACATCCATAACTAACGTTGTACTGTCTTCAAGGAGAGTGTGTGCCTTTTCTTAACCACTGTTAAGGTGTGGCAAAGGAAAGGAGTTCATGTCTGTCCTGGATATACAGTACTTTATATTATAGAATAAGGTACCGAGTCCAGGGCCTATGGGATGTATAGGATCTGATATCATTCTTTAGGGCCTCATACCAGTTAGGGAGACCGAAGACCACAACGGCTGAGATGTCTAAAGCATACACTAAGTCCGACATAAGATAGCAAGTTGAAATGAGGCTCCTAGAAATAATCTATTCGGACAATCTCCGTCGCACCACGATTATATCTGACCGTCTTTTTGATCTCATAATGATCAACGGGCTTCATGAATTGGTAATGCCCCACTTATGAGGCTTATAGGGCAGACCATTAGACTGTACCGGTCTTGATAATACTGAGTGGGTCACTCGCTATAGATAAATTTTATTGGATCTAAGGCTAACTTCACTGCTACGAAGGTTACATTTACTTTTACACATCGAACGCCTGCCACATGGTACTAATTGGATAGAGTCACCAGGAAAGCGCACGATCGTGTTCCACCTTTAGGGAGGAAGGGTTTAGTTTGATTTTTAGGCCCCCTACTCAAATCTGCTCACCTACTCTTGCTTGATGGAGGGTGTAAACTTTTCTTACATTTCTCAATTTACTGTAAGAGTGAACGATCTTCGACAAAAAAGTGTTTCAATGCCTAAAACCCGATCTGTCTGAGTCCCAGAGGGAGAGGGGAACGGTGGTAGCAGGTAACCATTAGTAGGTCACGTTGATACAATTCTTTAACACTGACTGATGGTTTATAATAAAGGCTAGGTTAGATACTCAGAAGATAGGACACAGTCTCTAATAACGTGCCCCACCCCATGCGTCCACTGGTTAGGTGGAACTGGGCTAGCTTGGTCTTTTAATTAACGTCCGGGTAGTGGTTTTGAGAAGAGGGTAGAACGGGGGTATAGGGAAATTTCCTGTGTCGTTGTTTACCATATATGTACTTGTACTGAATGCTGAGGCTGTGAAGGCTGAAAGGATTGTGGTTCTCTAGGGGGTTCCAAGAGTATCTTGGAGTATGCTCAGCGAATTTATATAGCTGGGACAGGATATATAGTGAATCATATTCTAATCATTGATCTCCGACTGAGTATGTACAGTGTCGAATGTGTAAAGCCCAAAGCAAGGGATAACAGGAATGTCAGTTCGAAGATGAATTGTTAGAACAGAGGTGGAAATTAATTAAGCCTAGTACTGCCATCCGAGTGAAGTGATCAATGAGACCCAGATTCAGAAGTGATTACTTGTCAATGCGAGGCTGCCCGCTAACAGACACAAATAACTAACATTGAAAATCGCTCTTTAGGGACATAACATACTACTTCTATCTCAGAAGCGCCCAGCAACCCTGGTGGAACGATATTGGCCTAATCAGAGCTTACAGTTGGGATCCGAAAGTATATGACCCACTATTCTTATAGGTACTCTGCGGCTCTGAGCGTCTATAAGAAGCTGTTAGGTAACTGTAAGTATAGGGGTCCAGATTTCAAACCAATCGAAGTTTAGAAATGTTTACAAAGTGTTGTAGAGTTGCATCACACTGCCACACTCCCCTAGTCCAAACAGACTTGAGGTGGGTTTCGGTCGGGTGAAGCAAGGAACATGTGCCTCTATAGTTAGCTAGGCCACTTAGACTAGATTTATGCCACTCTAACTAGTGATTCGGACTGTTTGTAGGAAGCAATGGATCCTGGCTTTTGTCAGGTGGCCGTTCTGCGTGGGACTGGCCATGGGGGCAGGTGACATCGGGTTCAGCATGATAGAAACTCGCCCTATTTAATCTCGAACGGCAATGAGAGGAAGCTCTACGTTGAGATCTGAATAACATTAATAAACATATCTCAATGTTGGACACCAATCTTATTATTCATTACTCTACTTACTATAATCCTGCATCCGGGTACAGGACGCGCCCAATGATACCACAGAGGACCCACTAAAATTACAGGGTACACTGCCACCCAGAGATGATTATCCAACACTTTCTATGAGTCCAATGAAAGTACAAGAGTTGGAAGATGTAGTCCAGCCGCAAGATATAAAGTGATCGTAATCTTCCCCAAAGAGGCCTCTACTTCTACTCCCAAATTCATCGTTTCTACATCCAGACCCAAGTTCATTGTATGTTAAACCACCATGAAGCTTCATTCTTCTCTAAGTATTATTCTTCTCGCCTCTGCTCCCCTTACCAACGCTTGACTCGTCAAGTTCTATGCTAGCCACGGATGTCGTGGCTGGCACCCTGGTTCAGTAGGAGACGAGGGGCAGACCACTTCGCTACCAAAAGCTCGAGCACAATTATTGGTCTGCCGACTATAATCCCCAGGGGGAACCATATGGAATTATTTTCTGGAAAGGGAACAACTGTGATGGAGAATATTACAATCCGGGCGCCGGAGCAAGTTGCAGCAATCTCGATGGCATGTACAGCTATGCTGTCTTGAAACATAAATAGATGGCTAGGTATGTATGGCTGCCTGTTGATTCATTATCAGAATAGGTTAGAACTAACCCTTGGACAACGTTCTATAACAGTCTGTCTTTTCTTGCTTTGGTCAGCTGGCGGATACCTATGAAATTCAACCTTTCATCTTGGGATATTGGCTACAAAGCAACTGACGCTCTTGGAAGAGATTATGGGGGTCTCGTGGGTGGAAATGTTTGAGGTGTTTCCGATTCTTCTAAGGGGATAGATTGCTGGGAGGTCCGCGTAACGGGATTGGGCGATGATGTTGTCTATAACTGCAAGGGACATGGTAGTATCTGGGTGATTTAGATCATGAAAACCAGACCGGGTATTATCAAAGAATAATTCAATCTATTTCCATGCAGAATAAAATTCCCTTCCACTCGACTCGATTCTAATTACCTTGTTTCGTTCCCATAATCAACACTCAATTTCCGTAGAAAACTGAACTCCCCTAAAAGAATAACGTCGGCTCAAATGCAGAGATAGATGTCCAGCTTTGCGAGCCTGCCGTTTCTCCTCTCTAGTTTATTCCCCCCCCCCCCCCCTTTTCTTCTGTTGCTTGACCCCCGCTTTGTGGGACTCTGCTGGTTCTGCCAGAAAAGATCAACAGAAATGTTGAACATAGAATTGAGTTCGCCACAAATTGTATGGTTGAGATTCAGTTTGAACTCTAAAAGACATTACTGTAACAGGCCAGGCAATTCCGTAGTCACTGGGTAGTTCCTGGGCTTTAGGGATAGCTGGGGTGCTAATCTGAGCTTCAAGTGACTGCACCAGTTTCATAAGCTGTTCGCTATCTGGGCGTGGGAAGCAGATTGCGCTTCAGCCAGGGTTTGAACAGTGTTTGCGAGGCTCGTTACCAGCGTGGTCAGTTGCGCGAGCGCGTCGGCGTCGCCCACTGGTGTTTCTGGGGTATTCATCGTGTCTAATGATTGGGAATTGTTGTACTGAATTCTCGATAGCTTTTTGGGCAGGGAGGTACACATTAAAGCCACGGACGTGAGACCAGTCCGCGATGGTCTCAACAAATCTGAGAGTATTCAACAGATGATTGTCATCTTTGTCGTCGACCACTTCAGCCATCTTCTGCATGACTTCCGGTATAAAAGCTTCTGGGACGGTGCCTTTAGATGAGATTAGTATGTACTCAGTATGTAGCACCGATGATCTTATAGTAGTTGACTCGAGATCCTAAACCGGGAATATGTATTATACTTGGTAGATCTTCAGTAGTCACACGCGACTACCAGTCTTTATCGCACACCCCGACGACTGATAAACGTGTAAACGTGACGTCTTATCGGCTTATCGGTGGGGAAGACTAAAAAATGATGGAGCTCCAATTCGAGAGGAAATTGACACACTCCCTATATTAGTGACAAACAACAATTGATGGTTAGAATCTTTGACTAAGATTATTTGCAATAGATTCCGGCGAAGACCTTCTTCATTGGGACAAATATTTGGCCAGAGATGATTAGCCAGAGCGTTTCCCTCTGTGTCCTTACGTCGCTTTTATCGCCGACGGCGGTGGTGGAACACACCCTGATTGGTCCAAATCGCCGACGATAGCTCCCCCCCAGGCCGCGGGGCAGCTCAACAGAGAGCTCCAAAGTCGCCGGCATTCCGCAGAAGACCTAGAATTTTTGGTGATATAAGACTCGCTGGGCGCCGCAATTCTCCTTGTTCCTTTGTATTCTACTCAATTTCCAAATTATACCCCTGGCGGATTCAATTGCCTTGTGACTCGAGCTTGGTTGAGCTGTGATCAAAGCGATAGAGCTCTTATCTACCTTATCACCGTCTCCCCACATCTGCTGCCAGGAGTACTTCTTCTCCCCCAACCCACGCAGCGGGAGAATCGCCACGCCTCTGTATACCCTCATCTCTCACAATAAATCAATCATAATGGCCTCCATTGCTCGCTCCAGCCTCAGAATGCGCTCGGTGACGCGCATGCCAACTGCCCGCACCATCAGCACCACCCCGCATTTTCGCGCAGCGGCGAAGCCCTTCTTCGCTGATGAGCCCGCTGCTCCTAAGTTGGCCACCGCCATCCCGGGCCCTAAGAACAAGGCTGCCACGGCCGAACTGGACAAGGTCTTTGACGTGCGAAGCTTGAACATGCTCACTGATTATTCCAAGTCTATTGGTAACTAGTATGTCACTTGCTTCGCGGTAACGCATGCTTGCTGTGACAATGGCTAACAATGTGCTAGTATTGCTGATCTGGATGGAAATGTCCTCCTGGATGTGTAAGTTCTATGTTAATGCCATCTCCTTCGTATTGCCTACCTTATCGCTGATGTCCGTCACTAGATACGCTCAGATTGCTTCTATCCCTGTTGGCTACAACAACCCCCATCTCACCAAAGTCGCTCAATCGCCCGAGATGATTACCTCTTTGATCAACCGACCAGCCCTGGGCAACTTCCCCTCTGCTGACTGGGCTGACATCCTGAACACCGGCATCCTCAAGGTTGCCCCCAAGGGCCTGAACCAGGTCTTCACCGCCATGGCGGGATCTGACGCCAACGAGACTGCCTACAAAGCCGCTTTCATGTACTACCGTCAGTTGCAGCGTGGAGGTCCCGAGAAGGAGTTCACTGAGGAGGAGTTGAAGACTACCATGACGAACCAGGCTCCAGGCTCTCCCCAGCTGTCGATCATGTCCTTCAAGTCTGGTTTCCACGGTCGTCTCTTTGGCAGTTTGTCTACCACCCGCAGTAAGCCCATCCACAAGCTCGACATCCCTGCCTTCGACTGGCCCCAGGCACCTTTCCCCTCCCTCAAGTACCCGCTTGAGGAGCATGCCCAGGAGAACGCCCAGGAGGAACAGCGCTGCCTCCAGGAGACAGAGCGTTTGATCAAGGAATGGCACAACCCTGTCGCCGCCGTCGTGGTCGAGCCCATTCAGTCTGAGGGTGGAGACAACCACGCCTCTCCTGCCTTCTTCCGTGGTCTGCGCGAGATCACTAAGCGTAACAACGTTCTTTTCATCGTCGATGAGGTGCAGACTGGAGTTGGTGCCACTGGCAAGTTCTGGGCCCACGACCACTGGAACCTCGAGACCCCTCCCGACATGGTGACCTTCTCGAAGAAGGCCCAGACCGCTGGTTACTACTACGGCAACCCTGCCCTGCGTCCCAACAAGCCTTACCGTCAGTTCAACACCTGGATGGGTGACCCCGCTCGTGCCCTCATCTTCCGTGGTATCATTGAGGAGATCGAGCGCCTAAACCTCGTCGAGCACACCGCCCAGACTGGTGACTACCTCTATTCTGGTCTCCAGCGCCTTGCTGAGAAGTACCCCGAGCACCTGCAGAACCTCCGTGGTAAGGGCCAGGGAACCTTCATTGCCTGGGATACCCCCAAGCGTGATGAATTCCTCGGCAAGGCCAAGGGCGTTGGTGTCAACATTGGTGGAAGCGGAGTCAACGCCGTTCGCCTCAGGCCCATGCTGATCTTCCAGCAGCACCATGGTAAGTCAAATTTCTACCCTAACCTTAAATGTGTCGAACCGATGCTAACGTCTCTGCAGCTGATATCCTCCTCGAGAGCATTGAGAAGATCATCAAGCAGCTGTAAGGAACTTGTGGTTTGCATGATTATCACTTTCCATTAAATTTGCATCTCTTTCTGTTTCCCTGAATCGGCAGAGTCTGGCGTTCATTGTTGGGTTGGGTGGGTCTCTCTGTGTCTGATTGGCACGCTGTCTACGAGTTATGGTTTTTTTTTTTTTTTTT